>NW_024744916.1:0-8596 GCF_018991925.1 Homarus americanus
CTCGATCAGGGAACTTTGTTATACTCGATGAGGGGCCTTTGTTATACTCGTTTAGGTGTCTCTGTTATACTCGACCAGAAGACTTTGTTATCCTAGATCAGGGGACTTTGTTATACTCGATGAGTGGGCTTTGTTATACTCGATCAGGGGACATTGTTATAGACTTTTAGGGTCCTTTGTTATACTCCAGCAGGGGCCTTTGTTATACTCGTTCAGGGGACTTTGTTATACTCGAAAAGGGGACTTTGTTATACTCGATCTAGGGCCTTTGCTATACTTGATCAGGGGACTTTGTTATAGTCGACCAGGGGACTTTGTCATACTCGATCAGGGGACTTTGTTATACTCGATCAGAGGGCTTTGTTATACTCGACCAGGGGACTTTGTTATACTCGATCTGGAGCCTTTGTTATACTTGATCAGGGGGCTTTGTTATACTCGATCAGGGCGCTTAGTTATTCTCGATAAGGGGACTTTGTTATACTTTCGATGAGGGGACTTTGTTATACTCGATCAGGGGACTTCATTTATACTCGATCTGGGGCCTTTGTTATACTTGATCAGGGGCCTTTGTTATACTCGATCAAGGAACTTTGTTATACTCGATCAGGGGCCTTTGTTATACTCGTTCAAGTGTCTTTGTTTTACTCGACCAGAGGACTTTGTTATCCTCGATCAGGGGACTTTGTTATACTCGATGAGCGGGCTTTGTTATACTCGATCAGGGGACATTGTTATAGAATTTTAGGGTCCTTTGTTATACTCGAGCAGGGGCCTTTGTTATGCTCGTTCAGAGGACTTTATTATACTCGAAAAGGGGACTTTCTTATACTCGATCTAGGGCCTTTGTTATACTTGATCAGGGGATTTTGTTATAGTCGACCAGGGGACTTTGTCATACTCGATCAGGGGACTTTGTTATACTCGATCAGGGGGCTTTGTTATACTCGACCAGGGGACTTTGTTATACTCGATTTGGAGCCTTTGTTATACTTGATCAGGGGGCTTTGTTATACTCGATCAGGGCGCTTAGTTATTCTCGATAAGGGGGACTTTGTTATACTCGATGAGGGGGCTTTGTTATACTCGATCAGGGAAATTTTGTTATTCTCGATCATGGGCCTTTGTTAAACTCGATTAGGGGACTTTGTTATACTCGACCAGGGGACTTTGTTATACTCGATGAGGGGCATTTGTTATACTTGATCAGGGGGCTTTGTTATACTCGGTCAGGGGACATTGTTATTCTCGATAAGGGGGACTTTGTTATACTCAATTAGGGGACTTTGTTATACTCGATCAGGGAACTTTGTTATACTCGATCAGGGGCCTTTGTTATACTCGTTCAGGCGCTTTTGTTATATTCGCTCAGGGGGCTTTGTTATACTCGATCAGGGGCCTTTGTTATAATCGTTCACGGGACTATGTTATACTCGAACAGGGGACCTTGATATACTCGATCAGGGGACTTTGTTATACTCGATCAGGGGACTTTCTTATATTCGATGAGGGACTTTGTGATTCTCGATCATGGGACTTTGTTATACTCGATGAGGGGCCTTTGTTATACTCGATGAGGAGACTTTGTTCTACTCGATCAGGGGAATTTGTTATACTCGATCAGGGGACTTTGTTATATTCGATGATGGGACTTTTTTATACTCGATCATGGGACTTTGTTATACTCTATGGGGGGACTTTGTTATACTTGATCAGGGGGCTTTGTTATACTCGATCAGGGGACTTTGTTAAACTCGATCAGGGAACTTTGTTATACTCGATCAGGGGCCTTTGTTATAATGTTCAGGACTTTGTTATACTCGATCAGGGGACTTTGTTATACTCGATCAAGGGGAGTTTGTTGCGCATATACTCAACCAGGGACTTTGTTATACTCGATCAGGGGCCTTTGTTAAGCTCGATGAGGGCCTTTGTTATACTCGATCAGGGACTTTTGTTATACTCGATCAGGGACTTTGTTATACTCGATCAGGGGCTTTGTTTATACTCGATCAGGGAACTTTTGTTATACTCGATCCAGGGACTTTGTTAAACTCGATCAGGGGACTTTTGTTATATGATCAGGGGACTGGGTTATACTCGATCAGGGGACTTTGTTATACTCGACCAGGGGGACTTTGTTATACTCGATCAGGGGCCTTTGTTATACTTACTTGATCAGGGCTTTGTTATACTCAATCAAAAGGACATTGTTATTCTCGATAAGGGGGACTTTGTTATACTCAATTAGGGGACTTTGTTAAACACGATCAGGGAACATTGTTATACTCGAACAGGGGCCTTTGTTATACTCGTTCAGGCGCTTTTGTTATATTCGATCAGGGGGCTTTGTTATACTCGATCAGGGGCCTTTGTTATACTCGATCAGGGGACTTTGTTATACTCGATCAGGGGACTTTGTTATATTCGATGAGGGACTTTGTGATTCTCGATCATGGGACTTTGTTATACTCGATGAGGGGCCTTTGTTATACTCGATGAGGGGACTTTGTTCTACTCGATCAAGGGAATTTGTTATACTCGATCAGGGGACTTTGTTATATTCGATGAGGGGACTTTTTTATACTCGATCATGGGACTTTGTTATACTTGATGAAGGGCCTTTGTTATACTCGATGAGGGGCCTTTGTTATACCCGATCAGGGGACTTTGTTATAATCGATCAGAGGACTTGTTATACTCTATGAGGGGGCTTTGTTATCCTCGATCAGGGAACTTTATTATACTCGGTGAGGGGACTTTGTTATACTGGATCAGGGGACTTTGTTTTACTCGATGAGGGGGCTTTGTTATACTCAATCAGGGGACATTGTTATACTCGATCAGGGGCCTTTATTATACTCGATTAGGGGCCTTTGTTATACTCGATCAGGGGACTTTGTTATACTCGACCTTGGACTTTGTTATACTCGAATTGGAGCCTTTGTTATACTTGATCAGGGGCTTTGTTATACTCGATCAGGGGCTTTGTTATTCTCGATAAGGGGGACTTTGTTATACTCGATGAGGGGGCTTTGTTATACTCGATCAGGGAACTTTGTTATACTCGATCAGGGGCCTTTGTTATTCTCGATAAAGGGGTCTTTGTTATACTCGATCAGGGGCTTTGTTATATACTTGATCAGGGGGCTGTTATACTCGATCAGGGACTTTGTTATTCAAGATAAGGGGCTTTGTTATACTCGATCAGAAGGGGGCTTTGTTAGCATACTCGATCAGGGGACTTTGTTATATTCGATGAGTGGACTTTTTTATACTTTCGATCATGGGACTTTGTTATACTCGATCAGGGGCCTTTGTTATACTCGATCAGGGGACTTTGTTATACTCGACCAGGGGACTTTGTTATACTCGATCAGGGGCCTTTGTTATACTTGATTAGGGGGCTTTGTTATACTTGATCAGGGGACTTCGTTATTCTCGATAAGGGGGTCTTTGTTATACTCGATCAGGGGGCTTCGTTATACTTGATCAGGGGGCTTTGTTATACTCGATCAGGTGACTTTGTTATTCTCGATAAGGGGGTCTTTGTTATACTCGATCAGGGGGCTTTGTTATAATCGATCAGGGAACTTTGTTAAACTCGATCAGGGGCCTTTGTTATACTCGTTCAGGCGACTTTGTTATACTCGACCAGGGGACTTTGTTATACTCGATCAGGGGCCTTTGTTAAACTCGATCAGGGACCTTTGTTATAGTCGACCAGGGGACTTTGTTATACTCGATTAGGGGACTATGCTATTCTCGATCAGGGGGCTTTGTTATACTCGATCAGGGAACTTTATTATACTTGGTGAGGGGACTTTGTTATACTGGATCAGGGGACTTTGTTTTACTCGATGAGGGGGCTTTGTTATATCTCGATCAGGGGACTTTGTTATACTCGATCAGGGGCCTTTGTTATACTCGATCAGGGGACTTTGTTATACTCGATCAGGGGACTTTGTTATACTCGACCAGGGGCCTTTGTTATACTTGATCAGGGGGCTTTGTTATACTCAATCAGGGGACATTGTTATTCTCGACAAGGGGGACTTTGCTATACTCAATTAGGGGGCTTTGTTATACTCGATCAGGGAACTTTGTTATACTCGATCAGGGGCCTTTGTTATACTCGTTCAGGCGCTTTGTTATATTCGATCAGGGGGCTTTGTTATACTCGATTAGGGGACTTTGTTTTACTCGATCAGTGGTCTTTGTTATATACGATGAGGGACTTTGTTATTCTCGATCATGGGACTTTGTTATACTCGATGAGGGGCCTTTGTTATACTCGATGAGGGGCCTTTGTTATACTCGATCAGGCGACTTTGTTATATACTCGATCAGGGGCTTTGTTATGCTCGATCAGGAACTTTGTTATACACGATGGGGTGCTGTTATAATCGTTTTAGGGACTTTGTTATACTCAATCAGGATTTTGTTATACTCGACCAGGGGAGTTTGTTATACTCGACCAGGGACTTTGTTATACTCGATCAGGGGCCTTTGTTAGAAGCTCGATGAGGGGCCTTTGTTATACTCGATCAGGGGACTTTGTAATACTCGATCCAGAGAGGACTTTGTTATACTCGATCAGGGGCTTTGTTATACTCGATCAGGGAACTTTGTTATACTCGATCAGGGGCCTTTGTTATACTCGTTCAGGCGACTTTGTTATACTCGACCAGGGGACTTTGTTATACTCGATCAGGGGACTTTGTTATTCTCGATCAGGGGAGTTTCTTATAATTCTACCAGGGGACTTTGTTATACTCGATGAGGGGCCTTTGTTAAACTCGATTAGGGTCCTTTATTATACTCGATCAGGGGACTTAGTTATACTCGATCAGGGGACTTTGTTATACTCGATCAGGGGACTTTGTTATACTCGATCAGGGGACTTTGTTATACTCGATCAGGGGACTTTGTTATACTCGATCAGGGGAGTTTCTTATAATTCTACCAGGGGACTTTGTTATACTCGATGAGGGGCCTTTGTTAAACTCGATAAGGGGCCTTTGTTATAATCGACCAGGGGACTTTGTTATACTCGATCAGGGGACTTTGTTATACTCGATCAGGGGCCTTTGTTATACACGTTTAGGTGTCTTTGTTCTACTCGACCAGAGGACTTTCTTATCCTCGATCAGGGGACTTTGTTATACTCGATGAGCGGGCTTTGTTATACTCGATCAGGGGGCATTGTTATAGACTTTTAGGGTCCTTTGTTATACTCCAGCAGGGGCCTTTGTTATACTCGTTCAGGGGACTTTATTATACTCGAAAAGGGGACTTTGTTATACTCGATCTAGGGCCTTTGTTATACTTGATCAGGGGACTTTGTTATAGTCGACCAGGGGACTTTGTCATACTCGATCAGGGGACTTTGTTATACTCGATCAGGGAGCTTTGTTATACTCGACCAGGGGACTTTGTTATACTCGATCTGGAGCCTTTGTTATACTTGATCAGGGGGCTTTGTTATACTCGATCAGGGGACTTAGTTATTCTCGATAAGGGGGACTTTGTTATACTCGATGAGGGGGCTTTGTTATACTCGATCAGGGAAATTTTGTTATTCTCGATCATGGGCCTTTGTTAAACTCGATTAGGGGACTTTGTTATGCTCGACCAGGGGACTTTGTTATACTCGATGAGGGGCCTTTGTTATACTTGATCAGGGGGCTTTGTTATACTCGATCAGGGGACATTGTTATTCTCGATAAGGGGGACTTTGTTATACTCAATTAGGGGACTTTGTTATACTCGATCAGGGAACTTTGTTATACTCGATCAGGGGCCTTTGTTAAACTCGTTCAGGCGCTTTTGTTATATTCGATGAGGGAGCTTTGTTATACTCGATCAGGGGCCTTTGTTATAATCGTTCAGGGGACTATGTTATACTCGAACAGGGGACCTTGTTATACTCGATCATGGGACTTTGTTATACTCGATCAGGGGACTTTGTTATATTCGATGAGGGACTTTGTTATTCTCGATCATGGGACTTTGTTATACTCGATGAGGGGCCTTTGTTATACTCGATGAGAGGACTTTGTTCTACTCGATCAGGGGAATTTGTTATACTCGATCAGGGGACTTTGTTATATTCGATGAGGGGACTTTTATATACTCGATCATGGGACTTTGTTATACTCTATAGGTGGACTTTGTTATACTTGATCAGGGGGCTTTGTTATACTCGATCAGGGGACTTTGTTATTCAAGATAAGGGGGGCTTTGTTATACTCGATCAGGGGGCTTTGTTATACCTGACATCAGGGACTTTGTTATATTCGATGAGGGACTTTTTATACTGATCATGTTACTTTGTTATACTCTCGATCAGGCCTTTGTTATACCTGATCAGGACTTTGTTATACTCAACCAGGGACTTTGTTATACCTGATCAGGGGCCTTTTTTGTTATACTTGATCAGGGGGCTTTGCTATACCCGATCAGGGGACTTTGATATTCCGATAAGGGGTCTTTGTTACAATGCCGTATCAGGGGGTTGTTATAATTTCTGATTAGGGGCTTTGTTATACTTTTGATCAGGTGCAGACTTTGTTATTCTCGATCAGGGGATTTTGTTATACCTGATCAGGGGGCTTTGTTATACTCGACGAGGGGCCTTTGTTATGCTCGATCAGACGCTTTTGTTATACTATATGAGGGGCTTTTGTTATACTCGAACCAGGGGAATTTGTTATACTCGATCATGAGACTTTGTTATACTCGATCAGGGCCTTTATTATATTCGACCAGGGGGGTTTGATATACTCGATCAGGGGATCTGTATATACCTTTTATCAGGGAGTTTCTTTTATAATTCTACCAGGGACTTGTTATACTCGATGAGGCCTTTGTTAAACTCTCGATAAGGGCCTTTGTTATACCTCGACCAGGGACTTTTGTTATACTCAGATCAGGGGATTCTTTGTTATACCCCGGATCTGGGCCTTTTGTTATATTCTGGATCAGGGCCTTGTTATAATTTTATCAGAAACTCTGGTTATACCCCATCGAAATTTTTGTTATACTCTGTTTAGCACTTTTTGTTATACTCGACCAGAGGACTTTGTTATCCTCGATCAGGGGACTTTGTTATACTCGATGAGCGGGCTTTGTTATACTCGATCAGGGAACATTGTTATAGACTTTTAGGGTCCTTTGTTATACTCCAGCAGGGGCCTTTGTTATAGTCGTTCAGGGGACTTTGTTATACTCGATAAAAGGACTTTGTTATACTCGATCTAGGGCCTTTGTTATACTTGATCAGGGGACTTTGTTATAGTCGACCCGGGGACTTTGTCATACTCGATCAGGGGACTTTGTTATACTCGATCAGGGTGCTTTGTTATACTCGACCAGGGGACTTTGTTATACTCGATCTGGAGTCTTTGTTATACTTGATCAGGGGGCTTTGTTATACTCGATCAGGGGACTTAGTTATTCTCGATAAGGGGGACTTTGTTATACTCGATGAGGGGGCTTTTTTATACTCGATCAAGGAAATTTTGTTATTCTCGATCATGGGCCTTTGTTAAACTCGATTAGGGGATTTTGTTATGTTCGACCAGGGGACTTTGTTATACTCGATGAGGGGCCTTTGTTATACTTGATCAGGGGGCTTTGTTATACTCGATCAGGGGACATTGTTATTCTCGATAAGGGGGACACTGTTATACTCAATTAAGGGACTTTGTTATACTCGATCACGGAACTTTGTTATACTCGATCAGGGGCCTTTGTTATACTCGTTCAGGCGATTTTGTTATATTCGATCAGGGGGCTTTGTTATACTCGATCAGGGGCCTTTGTTATAATTGTTCAGCGGACTATGTTATACTCGAACAGGGGACCTTGTTATACTCGATCGGGGGACTTTGTTATACTCGATCAGGGGACTTTCTTATATTCGATGAGGGACTTTGTGATTCTCGATCATGGGACTTTGTTATACTCGATGAGGGGCCTTTGTTATACTTGATGAGGGGACTTTGTTCTACTCGATCAGGGGAATTTGTTATACTCGATCAGGGGACTTTGTTATATTCGATGAGGGGACATTTTTATACTCGATCATGGGACTTTGTTTTACTCTATGAGGGGACTTTGCTATACTTGATCAGGAGGCTTTGTTATACTCGATCAGCGGACTTTGTTATTCAAGAAAAGGGGGGCATTGTTATACTCGATCAGGGGGCTTTGTTATACTCGATCAGGGTACTTTGTTATATTCGATGAAAGGATTTTTTTATACTCGATCATGGGACTTTGTTATACTCAATCAGGGGCCTTTGTTATACTCGATCAGGGGACTTTCTTATACTCGACCAGGGGACTTTGTTATACTCGATCAGGGGCCTTTGTTATACTTCATCAGGGGGCTTTGTTATACTTGAACAGGGGACTTAGTTATTCTCGATAAGGGGGTCTTTGTTATACTCGATCAGGGGGGTTGTTATACTTGATCAGGGGGCTTTGTTATACTCGATCAGGTGACTTTGTTATTCTTGATAAGGGGGTCTTTGTTATACTCGATCAGGGGGCTTTGTTATAATCGATCAGGGAACTTTGTTATACTCGA
>NW_024744917.1:0-8481 GCF_018991925.1 Homarus americanus
ACCCACCTCCATTCTATCGGCTACTTCCTCAGTCTTAGCAAGGATCTCTTTCCCAACTTGCTCCAGTTTGGCAACCAGCAGGGCTCCAGCTTCATCTATTTTCGTCCCTAGAGAACTCGTTCCCTTATGACTTGCAATAGCTTCATTCACCTTGACTATGCAGCCAGGGCAATACCAGCAACAGCCATCATGCTTTACGGCAGTTAGTAACTTCCTAAACGTTGCATTAGTCAGGCGTGTATCCTCCATATCCGACGTCTCCCTGCAGTAATCACATATCAAACTCATAGTTGTTGTTGTTGTGGGGGGGGGGGTGCAGACTGTGTATAGATCTACACCTATTTAAAAAAGTAAAGAGAGAAAAAGAACAGTACTTAGCTACTCTCTGTTGCCTATAGAGTTGTCTTCTGCGACTGCATACACTGTATCTCCCTGTGAATGGTGTATTGTAGGCATTTTTTTTTTACGGGGATTAGCCCACCCGAGCACAGGTCACTGACCCACATTAGGGCCCGGGGGGCGAAAATTTAATAATAATAATAATTCATAGTCAATAAAATTTATAATAAAAAATAAAATAAAATATTAATGGTAATAATAATAATAACAACACTGTGATAATAATAAATACAACGAAATGCAAGAATGAAAAAAATCAACAGTGAGAAACGCTATATATGTATGTTGTTTTGTCATGTAATAGAAACAATTGAGACCCTACAATTGTGTGTAAATGAGGCAGAAAGTCAGATCAGCAACCTGGGACTTGGTCACAATTTTCGTGATGCCATATGGCAGCAGGGTCTACCATTAGACAACACATTATGCTGCCAATATCTTCCCAGGCGGTTGTACCTCCCTGTTTGGTAGCTGCCTAATACCTACTACACATAATAGAGTCAGTCCTTGAGAAACAAAATAAAATTTAAAGTCTCTGTGGCCACCTATAACACGACTTGGTTTCAGTTGGCACGGTGCCTTTCCAGCTTGCTTGCTAGTTAGCGCTCACTTTAAGGTATTTACAACTTCCGCGGTCAATGATGACACTATGAACTATCACTGTGTACACTGTATCTCCCTGTGAGTGGTGTATTATAGACACAGTTTCAGTCCATGAGAAAGCACACAAACAAAATAAAATTTAAAGTCTCTGTGGCACCTATGACACGAATAGGCTGGCAGTGGTCCTTACCAGCTTGATTGCCAATATGTATTCACTTTAAGTTATTTACAGTCACTTCTGCGGTCACTGATGACACTATGAACTGATTTACCTAAAATCACAGTACTACACTCTCTGGTTGGCCTTTATCACAGCCGTGACCACAACTTAAAAAAAATAAAATAAAATAAAAGCTTTGTCATATGGCAGTGATTTTGTGGTTATAGGCCTCGTGACCTTGGCTGTACCTCCAACTCGGTGGAAATTGAGTTTTCAAAAATACAGTCGCGTCTAGCATTAAAAGTTCTACATCGATTTACACTTTCACATCACTAAGACGATCCTGATGATCTTATGTAATCACTGTCCAATTTCTGCCGCTCTACATCGAAGGCCTGAATGCCGAGCACGCTTTGTTACAGAGACACAACACGACCCGGCCCGCCCCTGTATGTGTGTGTGTGTGTGTGTATGTTCACTCTATCTTTCACCTTCATGCTGGCCTCTTAAAACACTGCACTAGACGACAACTGGGAACAGTGGCGGCCATAGCCTGTGTCGCTGATGGTGTGTGTGTGTGTGTGTGTGTGTGTGTGTGTGTGTGTGTGTGTGTGTGTGTGTGTGTGTGTGTGTGTCGCTCTATCATTCACCTTCATGAAGGCCTCCTAAAACACTGCACTAGACGACAACCGGGAACAGTGGCGGCCATAACCTGTGTTGCTGATGGTGTGTGTGTGTGTGTGTGTGTGTGTTCACTCTATCATTCACCTTCATGCTGGCCTCCTAAAACACTGCACTAGACGACAACTGGGAACAGTGGCGGCCATAACCTGTGTTGCTGATGGTGTGTGTAATAATAATAATAATAATAATAATAATAATAATAATAATAATAATAATAATAATAATAATAATAATAATAATATTAAACGGTTTATTAATAGAGTTGCAGCCGGTGGCTGAAAATATACAGACTTACATTTGATTTAAACATAATGATATAATATGCAATGAATACATTTACAGGGCTGTACAGTACATAAATCAGGAGTTGTTTATTATTTTAACAATAAATGGGATGGTGCTGTTCTTATATCTATCGGTGCAGGCTCTTATGGGCTGTATTTTGTTGTAGTGGCGGACTGCTCCAGTTGGGTGGGGGGCTGCAGGTGGCAGGAGGTGGCGATGACGAGGGTGGTGCAGTAGTCCACTGCCAAACCTTTCCAGTTGTATGGTTATTACTGTTGTGTGATCAGTACTGTTGTGTGGTCAGTACTGTTGTATAGTTAGTACTGTTGTATATTCAGTACTGAAGTATAGTCAGTACTGTTGTATAGTCAGTACTGTTGTGTAGTTAGTACTATTGTGTGGTCAGAACTGTTGTATAGTCAGTACTGTTGTTTGTTCAGTACTGTTGTATAGTTAGTACTGTTGTATAGTAAGTACTGCTGTATGGTCAGTGCTGTTGTATTGTTAGTACTGTTGTATGGTCAGTACTGTTGTATAGTCAATACTGTTGTATAGTTAGTGCTGTTGTATGATCAGTACTGTTGTAAAGTTAGTACAGTTGTATAGTCAGTACTGTTGTGTGGTCAGTACTGTTGTATGGTCATTACCCTCCATTTCCTTTCGTCTTCTTTTCTCCACATCCTTTCCCCCCTCCCATCGCCCCGGTCACCCCAACCTACTGAATGTGGCCAGTAGATATCTCACACCCAGGATGAGGTAGGAGAGAAACTCACAATGCGTTTTCTTTATATATTGTAAGTACAATGCAGTGCTAGGGAGTTGCCGTGTGGTGAGAAATTTGCTCAGAGATCCTGTTGGGTGAGTAGCGTGCTGAGGGGAGTTGCTGTGCAGGAGCTTCATTAGAGGAGGTGTTGCGTGTTGCCGGCCTCCAGGTTAAATCTCCCTACACGGCGATAATGGGAGCATATATACACGTCCAGCGGACGTGGAACGGAAGTACAAGTTGCCGGTGTCGACCCCCCCTCCCTCCATGTCTAGACTCGTCAGAGAATCTTGACGCGACTCTAGGCGACAAGGCTTTGGCAAATCTCCGTTGCTATGGGATGCGGCTATGCTGCTGTAGGGGAGAGTATCCATTACAATACTCCCCCTCCCCTCTGAGTGCTGCAGGAGATTTGCTGTCGGCAGGGTTGTATCCCACATGAAAGACATAACGGGCAGAACCTGTGGGAGAATCAGGGGGAGAAGGAGAGTTGTGAATTAGAGAAGGTTGAACAGGCAATGGTTGTTGTGCTGCTGCCGCGGCAGGGGCAAAATCCTCAGGGTCACTGGCTGGGTTGTCTGGGTCCACGTCAGGAGCAGGGGCCATGTCAGGAGGAGGGTCCATAACAGCAGCAGGGTCCACGACAGGAGCAGTGTCATGGTCACGTTGACTGCTGATCTATTTAACTAATGATTCTTATTAAATTCCACGCCCGCAAACCATGAGTGAGTTAGCGACCCCTGAGAAGACTTGTTTTTTCCCCATACATGCTGCACTTGGGTACCCTCCCATAGTCCCGCCTTTGTGAAGACAGTTGTCAATGCGTTGTTATTCCACTTTCTCCTGGGAAGCTCAATCTTGAATTAGTCTGTGTAAATCAACTCAAGTAATTTGCCAGACCTTTGTCAACTGAGGGTCATCATTGAATGAGTAACAGTTAGTTTGTTTGTAATTATTGTCATTGCGTGAGTAGCAACTCAGGGGTATATATACGCAAGGTAAGGGAGAGACAGCGTCCCCTGACGTCTGCTCTCCCGTTTGTCTCCAGGTATGTTCTGTGTTCCCTAGCCATTCAGTTTGATTCAGTCAATTGTAGTGAATATCAGTGTTCACCAGTGTTCATGATTTAACAGTTGAATTGTCATTCACCCACTGTAGAAGTAATATAACGTAAATACGTCTGTCGTCTAGACAAGAGAGTTTGTTTGTGTTGTTATGTTTCCCCAGTTCCCTGACGCTGCTCCTATGTTTCTCCAGATCCCATTGTGATTCTTGCCTCGTTCAACAACAGCCCCGGATGTAGTAAATAACCAACCGGGATCATATACGAAACGATGGCACCGATGCAGCCTGATTAATGTGCCCCACGGCTTCGTTGGGCCAGACCCCAGACTCGCTATGTGTCTGGCTACCCCACAATAACAACGGTCGTGTGAGCCCAGTGCTCTACCCTGGGTTGCTCCTTGGAAGTGTGTGTCCACAGAGAGTGTTGTAACATGTATGTTAGGGATAATTAGTTGGAAATAATTATCCCATGTTGGGTAGTGGACCCCTGTATATGCTAATGTCAGTATTAACGTATATGTTGAGTAAAATAATCTACAATGAGTGCCATGTAATGTAACACCAGTAATGTTGTGAGTAAGAGTAAAGAAGAAGGGACTGAGTTTGCACTAAGCCCAGGAGGTGAGCCTGGTAGTTATATGATTAATACTATATCTTTCCCCATTGATTGCATATTAATAAACTTGTTTTTAGAGTACTTTAGGTGTATTCCTTTCTCCCACAGTATTTTACCTTTATTTCCATCCAAATGACTTGATACCAGAATTACCATGCTACCAAAAGAAGGACCGTGCTACCAAAAGGAATGTCCATGCTACCAAAAGAATAGGTGACAGAACTGAGTAAGAGTAAGACTAAGAGAAGTAAGTAAGATGAGGGTGGTGTAGATATAGAGAGGGAACCTGCGCTCTCACATTGGTGGCAGCGCCAGACCCGTGCCCTCACATTGGTGGCAGCTTGTTAGTTGTTACACCCCCCCCTCACAGCAGTAGGTACCTGAGAATGAAAAGAAGGTGCCCAGAATTGTTGTGGACGGAGTGTTGCTGTAAGAGGTAACTGCGGGCAGGCTGGTGTAGGCATAGTTTGTTGGGGGTACTGCTGGGCTGGGGGTTCAACGGGTAAGGTGGCCGGCTTCACTCGATCTATGGTGACGTGTCGTGTCTGCCATAGCGGATGATCGTCAGGAACTTCCCTAAACGTGCAACAACCTGGAAGGGTCTGTTGTAGGGGTGTTGAAGTGGGTTGCGGTGAGCATCGTGCCTGACGAAAACATACTCGGCGTTGAGTAGAGCAAGAGGGATGTGTTCAGGGCGCTGGGAAGGCTGGCGTGGGGCAGTAGCCTTGAATGCAGAAACTGCCTGTCGTAGAGTTTGCAGAAGGTCGTGATGGGCAGCAGGAGTGAAGTGGTCAAGGTCAGAAGTAAGGCGTGTGATGTGCTGCTTGATAGTGTCGGAGGTTATGACGTCTACCAATCCCCGTCGATGTCGCTTCCTCGTGAAGTTGCAGAGAGCCTCACAGCTTCTAGCTTTATCACCAAAACGTTGATGGTACCAGCAGAAGGTAGGCACACTGTGCTGGGGGCTGGCGGAGGGGTCTGGGGCAGGACAGGGGTGTTGTGGTCGGTAGGACACAGTGCATGGGGCAGGAGCAGGAGAAGCAGAGCTGCTCGAGGGTGTCCATTCTGCGGTGTAGAGACTGTAGCAGGACCCTCATGTCTTGCTTGTCTGGTGGAATGCTACTTCTCTGAGGAGCGTTGATCAGGTTGACGAAACCGAGGCTAAGTGGAGGTGTGATCACTGAGTGGTTTGCGGCAGCATGGCGCACAGCAGTGTATTTGTGGAATACTCTGTCTGCCGTGGCTGCATAGGTCGTCGAGGTAGTAGAGTAGTCCAATGCCGAGAGAACGAGACGAACTTCTGCAGGGAGCTTCTGAGTGTGAAGCTGGCACAGGATAGTGTCAGGAAGCCTGTCTGTGTGACAGGAGTTCAGTCTACGCATCTCGTCCCAGAGACATGCAGGAGTGGAGTTGCCGTGTACTGCGCACATCATTGTCATTCCTAAAAACCCATTTTATTTCATATTACGCTACATAACATTCAAATCCACCGCGCTTGTAGAATCTCAGAAAACGGGAAACAATGATAAAGGATTACTCACCTACTCAATGTTACTGAATTATGTGTTGTATTGTACCCAGGTACAGTTATATAATGTTAATTGTATGTATTCATAGCATTAAGGAGAACTCAGGGTATCCATAAGATGATTGGGAAAGTCCAGTTGAGGCGGACTAGTGTACTGTAGGACTAAGTGTGGATCATGGTTTGAAGGTCATACTATTTATGTCTGTGAACGTGTAGCGGACATACCTTCCACAGATATCATATGAAAATACATGAGAACAATGATCTGGAAAAGGGATAAATGTGTCAGAACTATGTGTGGTGTTGGAAGTGACCCAGAAACTATACTTGAAAGGAAATATCTTGTATGTATTGGTGTGAACTTAATACACCTCGTATCCTCACGTGACATATACCCACAACAGGTACAGTGATCAGAGAATCTTATGTCTGTGTTCAAATAGTGCAATGTGTGAGAGGAGGATCCCTAATTACAGTTTTAAGTGAAGTGGATATACCCACGCCATGAACATTCGGCTTTTGTTTTAAGGGGAGCGTCCTGTACCCGCCTCGAGTGTGCCACGTTGATATTATAACCCAATGAATTTACCCACGAACTAGCAAACCAGAACCTTACCTTAGTGTGTAATTTAGGATTGAAATAGGTGTTTATAAGGCATGAGTTACAATATACCGGAAAGTGTTCATGTGAGAATCGTGAGAAATAAAAGTAAAAATTAAAAATTGGAAACTGTAGGCCTACGCGGTGATGAGCGACGGGGCACTGCCCACAGTGTCCTATGTTCTAACGTCACCTCAGGTCAGTGTCCTCTATTGGGCTACAGCCCGCCCTGTAAAAAAGGCTTATATCGCAGTTATTACAGTTTAAAGCTTTGCCTGATGTATAAGTGAAATAGTAATGTGTTAGGGTGTGTGATAACAGCCCATCAGGCATTATTTCTCAGTGTCCTACGTTCTAACGTCACCTCAGGTCACACGCGGTCGGAGCACCTTGCTGGGCGTCGGCCATTCTCCCTGTGAGCGTCCCACCATGTGAGGTGACTACCAGCTATACTATTCCACTGTGAACCTGTGGATCCCCAGCAGACCACCCCAAATGAGTAGGAATAAATAAGGAAATGCTTGAGAAACTCCGCTGTCATCACTTGGAGCGACCTATAATGCCAGGCGCAGAAACAGTACTGGTATGTATCTGGGGGTAGCCCTCGTCTCTACCCACCGAGGACGGTGTGCGAACGAGGTGCCTGATGTGTGCACCTAGAAATCACAAGGAGTCCCATACTTGCAGGTGTGGAGTATAACAGGTGTGGTGAGCTGGTGCTACAGGGAGGTGAGATGGTGTTTCTATGTATGATGACCTAAGGTGCTATATTCCATACAGGTGGAGCAGTCCGAAGTGTTAAATGATATTGTAAGCAGGATAACCAAACTCATCGTTGTTCTTCTGAGGAAGGCCAGCTCAATTGTATTTTTTTGTTACCATATAGTTTATAAGGAATAAATTAGTTAAGACATGTTATGGTTTCACCCTTCTTTCCCCTTATCGATCTGGTCAATGAAAAACCTAACCCAATGCCTAGTCCACTCTGCACGCTACCTAACGAGTTACATACTGTCCAGAGGGGGTCTGGTGGCAGCGACCCTTAGAAATTAAGATTAGAGTTAAGTATTTCCCCTTAGAATTAGTAACCCCAGTCTGGCAGTGTAGAGTAGTCCAATGCCGAGAGGACGAGACGAACTTCTGCAGGGAGCTTCTGAGTGTGAAGCTGGCACAGGATAGTGTCAGGAAGCCTGTCTGTGTGGCGGGAGTTCAGTCTACGCATCTCGTCCCAGAGACGTGCAGGAGTGGAGTTGCCGAGGGGTAGACTTGATAAGTCTTGTAGGAGAGTGGTGTGGGGCCACTGGTATCGCGTCTTCAGAGCATCCCGTAGGGCACCGAACTTGTTGTCAGCTGATGGGTTGGTAATGATCTCTGAGACTTGCATGGCGACTTCCGTGGGCAGGGAACAGAGCAGGGCGACGTACTTTTGCGCGTCATTAGCTGTTGATCCGGTAAGGGCTGCCTCAACATGAATTAACTAGTCCTCGATGTTATGGTTGAAGGTTGGTAGAGAGATCCGTTTGTCGTCCATGGTAGTAGACAGGGCGGTCCTCACAGCTCCAGGGGCACGGCAGCAGAGAGAGAGAGTGTGGTGTTCACAGCTCCAGGGGTCACCAATTGTGGCGTACTGAATGTGTCCAGTAGATATCTCACACCCAGGATGAGGTCGGAGAGAAACTCACAATGCGTTTTCTTTATATATTGTAAGTACAGTGCAGTGCTAGGGAGTTGCCGTGTGGTGAGAAACTTGCTCAGAGGACCTGTGTCATGATCGTAA
>NW_024744918.1:0-34680 GCF_018991925.1 Homarus americanus
GGAAAATAAATTATCGACTTTTTGGAAAAGTAGATTTTCGTATTTTTCGAGGGAAATATTACCTAATTTGGAAGTAGATTATCATAGAAAACGAAATTTGTATCATAAAAATAGGAAATATCTACTTTCCGGGAAAGTTGGTTAGATAACCAAATTTGCCGAAAATAGATTATCATAGAAACAGGAAATTTGTATCATAAAAAATGGGAAATATCTACTTTCCGCGGAAAGTTGGTTAGATAACCAAATTTGCCGAAAATAGATTATCATGAAAACAGGAAATTTGTATCATAAAAATGAAATATCTACTTTCCGCGAAAGTTTCTTAGAATAACCAACTTTCCGAAAAAAGATTATCATAGAAAACGAAATTTGTATCATAAAAAATGGGAAATATCGACTTTCGGGAAAGTTGGTTAGATAACCAAATTTGCCGAAAATAGATTATCATAGAAAACAGGAAATTTGTATCATAAAAATGGGAAATATCTACTTTCCGCGAAAGTTTCTTAGATAACAACTTTCCCGAAAAAATTATCATAGAAACAGGAAATTTATCATAAAATGGGAAATATCGACTTTCGAAAGAAGTTGGTTAGATAACCAAATTTCCCGAAATAGATTATCATAGAAAACAGGAAATTTGTATCATAAAAATGAAATATCTACTTTCCGCGAAAGTTTGTTAGATAACCAACTTTCCCGAAATAGATATCATAGAAACAGGAAATTGTATCATAAAAATAAATCGACTTTCCGGGAAAGTTGGTTATCTACTTCCCGAAAGTGAGATGAATTTTTCTAATTTTCAGGAAAGTAGATTATCGACTTTTGGGAAAGTAGATTTTTCGTATTTTCGGGAAATATTACCTAATTTTGGGGAAGTAGATTATCATAGAAAACGGGAAATTTGTATCATAAAAATGGGAAATATCTACTTTCCGGGAAAGTTGGTTAGATAACAATTGCCGAAAATAGATTATCATAAAACAAGGAAATTTGTATCATAAAAATGGGAAAATATCTACTTTACGCGAAAGTTCTTAGATAACAACTTTCCGAAATAATTATCATAGAAAAGAATTTGTATCATAAAAATGGGAAATATCGACTTTCAGAAAGTTGGTTAGATAACCAAATTTGCCGAAAATAGATTATCATAGAAAACAGGAAATTTGTATCATAAAAATGGGAAATATCTACTTTCGCGAAAGTTTCTTAGATAATAACTTTCCGAAATAAATATCATAGAAAACAAGAAATTTGTATCATAAAAATGGAAATATCTACTTTCCGGAAAGTTGGTTATCTACTTCCCCGAAAAGTAGATAGATTTTCTAATTTTCGGGAAAGTAGATTATCGACTTTTTGGAAGAAGTAGATTTTCGTATTTTTCAGAAATATTACCTAATTTTGGGAAGTAGATTATCATAGAAAACAGAAATTTGTATCATAAAAAATGGAAATATCTACTTTCAGGAAAGTTGGTTAGATAACCAAATTTGAAAAATAGAATATCATAAAACGGAAATTTGTATCATAAAAATAGGAAATATCTACTTTCCGCGAAAGTTTCTTAGATAACCAACTTTCAGAAAATAGATTATCATAGAAAACAGGAAATTTGTATCATAAAAATGGAAATATCTACTAGGAAAGTTGGTTAAACAACAAATTTGCCGAAAATAGATTATCATAGAAAACGGGAAATTTGTATCATAAAAATGGAATATCTACTTTCCGGGAAAGTTGATAGATAACCAACTTTCCCGAAAAAAGATTATCATAGAAAAAGGAAGTTTGTATCATAAAATGAAGGAAAATATCTACTTTCGAAAATAGATTATCATAGAAAACGGGAAATTTGTTTCATAAAAAATGGGAAATTTCTACTTTCCGGGAAAGTTGGTTAGATACTCCGAAGTAGATAGATTTTCTACTTTTCGGGAAAGTAGATTATCGACTTTTCGGAGAAGTAGATTTTCGAATTTTGGGGAAATATTACCTAATTTTCCGAAGTAGATTATCATAGAAAACGGGAAATTTGTATCATAAAAAATGGGAAATATCTACTTTCCTGGAAAGTTGGTTATCTACTTCCCCGAAAAGTAGATAGATTTTCTACTTTTCGGGAAAGTAGATTATCAACTTTTTGGGAAAGTAGATTTTGGTATTTTCGGGGAAATATTACCTAATTTTGGGAAGTAGATTATCATAGAAAACGGGAAATTTGTATCATAAAAAATGGGAAATAACTACTTTCCGGGAAAGTTGGATATCTGCTTCCCTGAAAAGTAGATAGATTTTCTACTTTCCGGGAAAGTTGGTTAGATAACCAAATTTGCCGAAAATAGATTATCATAGAAAACGGGAAATTTGTATCATAAAAAATGGGAAATATCTACTTTCCGGGAAAGTTGGTTATCTACTTCCCCGAAAAGTAGATAGATTTTCTACTTTCCGGGAAAGTTGGTTAGATAACCAAATTTGACGAAAATAGATAACATAAAACAGGAAATTTATCATAAAATGGAAATATCTACTTTCCGGGAAAGTTGGTTATCTACTTTCCCGAAAAGTAGATAGATTTTCTACTTTTCGGGAAAGTAGATTATCCACTTTTCGGGGAAGTAGATTTTCGAATTTTGGGGGAAATATTACGTAATTTTGCGAAGTAGATTATCATAGAAAACGTGAAATTTGTATCATAAAAATGGGAAATATCTACTTTCCGGGAAAGTTGGTTATCTACTTTCCCGAAAAGTAGATAGATTTTCTACTTTTCGGGAAAGTAGATTATCGACTTTTCGCGGAAGTAGATTTTCGAATTTTCGGGGAAATATTACCTAATTTTGGGAGATAGATTTATCATAGAAAACGGGAAATTTGTATCATAAAATGAAATATCTACTTTCCGGGAAAGTTGGTTAGATAACCAAATTTGCCGAAAATAGTATCAGAAAACGGGAAATTTGTATCGCAAAAATGGAAATATCTACTTTCCGGGAAAGTTGGTTATCTACTTCCCCGAAAAGTTGATAGATTTTCTACTTTCCGCGAAAGTTGGTTAGATAAACAACTTTCCCGAAAATAGATTATCATAGAAAACGGGAAATTTGTATCATAAAAAATGGGAAATATCTACTTTCCGGGAAAGTTGGTTAGATAACCAAATTTGCCGAAAATAGATTATCATAGAAAACAGGAAATTTGTATCATAAAAAATGGGAAATATCTACTAGGAAGTTGGTTAGATAATAAATGAAATATCACAAAGAGATTGGTTATCTACTGAAAAGATAGATTTTCAGGAAAATTGGATGAATACCAAATTTGCCGAAAATAGATATCATAGAAAACGAAATTTGTATCATAAAAATGGGAAATATCTACTTTCCGGGAAAAGTTGGTTATATATACTTCCCGAAAAGTGAATGATTTTCTACTTTTCGGGAAAAATTTATCGACTTTTGGGTAAGTAGATTTTCGTATTTTCAAGAATATTTAATTTTGGGAAGTAGATTATCATGAAAACGAATTTGTATCTAAAAAATGCGAAATATCTACTTTCCGGGAAAGTTGGTTGAGATAACCCGAAAATAGATTATCATGAAAACAGGAAATTTGTATCATAAAAAATAGGAAATATCTACTTTCGAGAAAGTTGGTTATCTACTTCCACGAAAAGAAGATAGATTTTCTACTTTCGGGAAAGTTGGTTAGATAACCAAATTTGCCGAAATTATAAAAACAGAAATTTGTATCATAAAAAATGGGAAATATCTACTTTCAGGAAAGTTGGTTATATACTTCCCGAAAGTAGATAGATTTTCTCCGGGAAAGTTGATTAGATAACCTTTGGCAAAAATAGATTATCATAGAAAAAGGAAATTGTATCATAAAAATGGGAAAATATCTACTTTCCGGGAAAGTTGGTTAGATAACCTTGCCGAAATAGATATCAAAAAACAGGAAGTTTGTATCATAAAAATGGGAAATATCTATTTCCCGAAAAGAGATTATCATAGAAAACGCGAAATTTGTATCTAAAATGAAATTTCTACTTTCGGGAAAGTTGGTTATATACTTTCGAAGTAGATAGATTTTCTGAAGAAGATTATCAAATTTTCGAATTTTTGAAATAACAGCTAGAAGTAGCTTATCATAGAAAACGAAATTGTATCATAAAAAGAAAGGAAATATCTACTTTCCTGGAAAGTTGGTTATCTACTTCCCGAAAGTAGATAGATTTTCTACTAAAGTAGATTATCAACTTTTTGGAAGTAGAAATGAGCACTCGATATTCCTAATTTTGGGAGTAGATTATCAAGAAAACAGGAAATTTGTATCATAAAAATGGAAATAACTACTTTCCGGGAAAGTTGGATATTCCTGAAAAGTAGATAGATTTTCTACTTTCCGGGAAAGTTGGTTAGATAACCAAATTTGCGTAAATTATCATAGAAACAGGAAATTTGTATCATAAAATGGGAAATATCTACTTTCCGAAAGTTGGTTATCTACTTCCCAAAAAGTAGATAGATTTTCCTTTCGGGAAAGTTGGTTAGATAACCAAATTTGCCGAAAATAGATTGCATATAGAAAACAGGAAATTTGTATCATAAAATGGGAAATATCTTTCCGGGAAAGTTGGTTATCTACTTTCCCAAGTAGATAGATTTTCTACTTTCGGGAAAGTAGATTATCGACTTTCGAATGGATTTTTCAATTTGGAAATATTACTAATTTGCGAAGTGGATTATCATAGAAAACGAAATTTGTATCATAAAAATGGAAATATCTACTTTCCGGGAAAGTTGGTTATATACTTCCCGAAAAGTAGATAGTTTTCTACTTTTCGGGAAAATAGATATCGACTTTGAGAAAGTAGATTCATTTTCGAAATATTACCTAATTTGGGAAGTAGATTATCATAGAAAACGAAATTTGTATCATAAAAATGGGAAATATCTACTTTCCGGGAAAGTTGGTTAGATAACCAAATTTGCCGAAAATAGATTATCATAAAACGAAATTTGTATCATAAAAATGGGAAATATCTACTTTCCGGGAAGTTGGTTATCTACTTCCCCGAAAGAAGATAGATTTTCTACTTTCCGGGAAAGTTGGTTAGATAACCAAATTTGCCGAAATGAGATATCATAGAAAACAGGAAATTTGTATCATAAAAATGAAATATCTACTTTCCGGGAAAGTTGGTTAGATAACAAATTTGCCGAAAATAGATATCATAGAAAACAGGAAATTTGTATCATAAAATGAAATATCTACTTTCGAGAAGTTGGTTAGATAACCAACTTTCGAAAATGAATATCAAAGAAAACAGGAAATTTGTATCATAAAAATAGGAAATATCTACTCCAAAGAAAGTTGGTTATCTACTTCCCCGAAAGAAGATAGATTTTCTACTTTCAGGAAGTTGGTTAGAATACCAAATTTGCCGAAAATATTATCATAGAAAACAGGAAATTTGTATCAAAAAAATGGAAATATCTACTTTCCGGGAAAGTTGGTTATATACTTCCCCGAAAAGTAGATAGATTTTCTACTTTCCGGAAAGTTGGTTGAATAACCAAATTTGGCAAAAATAGATTATCATAGAAAACGGAAATTTGTATCATAAAAATGGGAAATATCTACTTTCCAGGAAAGTTGGTTAATAACTTTCCGAAAATGAATATCTTAGAAAACAGGAAATTTGTATCATAAAAAATGGAAATATCTACTTTCCGGGAAAGTTGGTTATCTACTTTCCAGTAGATAGATTCTACTTTCAGAAAGTAGATTATCGACTTTGTGAAGTAGATTTTCAATTAGGAAATATTACTAATTTTGCGAAGTAGATTATCATAGAAACGTGAAATTTGTATCATAAAAATGGAATATCTACTTTCCGGGAAAGTTGGTTAGATAACAAATTTGCCGAAAATAGATTATCATAAAACGAAATTTGTATCATAAAAATGGAAATATCTACTTGAGATTATCATAAACACGAAATTTGTATCAAAAAAAATTTGGAAATTTCTACTTTCCGGGAAAGTTGGTTATATACTTTCGAGAAGTAGATAGATTTTCTACTTTCAGGAAAGTAGATTATCGACTTTTCGCAAGTAGATTTTCGAATTTTGGGGAAATATTACCTAATTTTGCGAAGTAGATTATCATAGAAAACGGAAATTTGTATCATAAAAAAATGGAAATATCTACTTTCCGGAGAAAGTTGGATATCTGCTTCCAATTATCTTAGAAAACGAAATTTGTATCATAAAAATGGGAAATATCTACTTTCAGGGAAAGTTGGTTATCTACTTTCGAAAAGTAGATAGATTCTACTTTTCGGGAAAGTAGATTATCGACTTTTCGGGAAGTAGATTTTCAGGATTTAGAAATATTACTAATTTTTGCGAAGTGAATTTATCATAGAAAACGTGAAATTTGTATCATAAAAATGAAATATCTACTTTCCGGGAAAGTTGGTTAGATAACCGATTGCCGAAAATAGATATCGAAAACGAGAAATTTATCGTAAAAATGGGAAATATCTACTTTCCGGGAAAGTTGGTTTGGATAACTAACTTTCCCGAAATAGATATCTCATAGAAAACAGGAAATTTTATCATAAAAATGGGAAATATCTACATTCCGGGAAAGTTGGTTATCTACTTTCTCGAAAAGTGAATAGATTTCTACTTTTCGGGAAAGTAGATTATCGACTTTTCGGGGAAGTAGATTTTCCGAATTTGAAATATTACCTAATTTTGCAAGTAGATTATCATAGAAAACGTGAAATTTGTATCATAAAAAATGGGAAATATCTACTTTCCGTGAAGTTGGTTAGATAACCAAATTTGCCGAAAATAGATTATATATGAAAACAGGAAATTTGTATCATAAAAAGGTGAAATATCTACTTTCGAAAAGAATATCATAGAAAACGCGAAATTTGTATCATAAAAATGGGAAATATCTACTTTCAGGAAAGTTGGTTATCTACTTCCCCGAAAAGTAGATAGATTTTCTACTTTTCGGGAGAAGTAGATTATAGACTTTTGGGAAAGTAGATTTTCGTATTTCGAAATATTACCTAATTTTGGGAAGTGAATTATCATAGAAAACGGGAAATTTGTATCATAAAAATGGGAAATATCTATCTTTCGGGAAAGTTGGTTATCTACTTCCCGAAAAGTGGATGAATTTTCTACTTTTCGGGAAAGTAGATTATCGACTTTTCGAAGTAGATTTTCAATTGAGGGAAATATTACCTATAATTGAAGTAGATTATCATAGAAACGGGAAATTTGTATCAAAAAATGGAAATATCTACTTTCCAGGAAAGTTGGTTATCTACTTCCCGAAAAGTGGATAGATTTTCTACTTTTCGGGAAAGTAGATTATAGACTTTGGGGAAAGTAGATTTTCGTATTCGGGGAAATATTACCTAATTTTGAAGTAGATTATCATAGAAACGGGAAATTTGTATCATAAACAATGGGAAATATCTACTTTCCGGGAAAGTTGGTTATCTACTTCCCGAAATAGATAGATTTTTCTACTTTCGGGAAAGTAGATTATCGACTTTTTGGGAAGAATAGATTTTCATTTTCGAGGGAAATATTACTAATTTTGGGAGTAGATTATCATAGAAAACAGGAAATTTGTATCATAAAAATGGGAAATAACTACTTTCCGGGAAAGTTGGATATCTACTTCCTGAAAAGTAAAAGATTTTCTACTTTCAGGAAAGTTGGTTAGATAACCAAATTTGCCGAAAATTATTATCATAGAAAACGGGAAATTTTATCATAAAAATGGGAAATATCTACTTTCCGGGAAAGTTGGTTATCTACTTCCCAAAAAGTAGATAGATTTTCTACTTTCGGGAAAGTTGGTTAGATAACCAAATTTGCCGAAAATGAATATCATAGAAACAGGAAATTTGTATCATAAAAATGGGAAATATCTCCTTTCCGGGAAGGTTGGTTAGATAACCAGCACCGAAATGACTTATCATAGAAACGGGAAATTTGTATCATAAAAATAGGGAAATATCTACTTTCAGGAAAGTTGGTTTGATAACCAAATTTGCCGAAAATGAATATCATAAAACAGGAAATTTGTATCATAAAATGGAAATAACTACTTTCCGGGAAAGTTGGATATCTACTTCTCTGAAAAGTAGATAGATTTTCTACTTTCAGGAAAGTTGGTTAGATAACAAATTTGCCGAAAATGATTATCATAGAAAACGGGAAATTTGTATCATAAAAATGTGGGAAATATCTACTTTCCGGGAAAGTTGGTTATCTACTTCCCGAAAGTAGATAGATTTTCTACTTTCGGGAAAGTTGGTTAGATAACCAAATTTGCCGAAAATAGATATCATAGAAAAACAGGAAATTTGTATCATAAAAAATGGGAAATATCTACTTTCCGGGAAAGTTGGTTAGATAACCAAATTTGCCGAAAATAGATATCATAGAAAACGGAAAATTTGTATCATAAAAATGGGAAATATCTACTTTCCGGGAAAGTTGGTTATCTACTTCCCGAAAAGTAGATAGATTTCTACTTGCCGGGAAAGTTGGTTAGATAGCCAAATTTGCCGAAAATAGATATCATAGAAAACAGGAAATTTGTATCATAAAAATGGGAAATATCTACTTTCAGGAAAGTTGGTAAGATAACCAACTTTCCGAAATAGATATCATAAAACAGGAAATTTGTATCATAAAAATGGGAAATATCTACTTTCCGGGAAAGTTGGTTAGATAACCAAATTTGCCGAAAATAGATATCATAAAACTGAGAAATTTGTATCATAAAAATGGGAAATTTCTACTTTCCGGGAAAGTTGGTTATATACTTTCCCAAGAAGTAGATAGATTTTCTACTTTTCGGGAAAGTAGATTATCGACTTATCAGATGAGTTTTTCGAATTTGAAATATTCTAATTTTGCAGTAGATTATCATAGAAAACGGGAAATTTGTATCATAAAAATGGGAAATATCTACTTTCCGGGAAAGTTGGTTATCTACTTCCCCGAAAAGTAGATAGATTTTCTACTTTTCGGGAAAGTAGATTATAGACTTTTTGGGAAAGTAGATTTTCGTATTTTCGGGGAAATATTACCTAATTTTGGGAAGTAGATTATCATAGAAAACGGGAAATTTGTATCATAAAAAATGGGAAATATCTACTTTCCGGGAAAGTTGGTTATCTACTTCCCCGAAAAGTAGATAGATTTTCTACTTTTCGGGAAAGTAGATTATCGACTTTTCGGAGAAGTAGATTTTCGAATTTTGGGGAAATATTACCTAATTTTGCGAAGTAGATTATCATAGAAAACGGGAAATTTGTATCATAAAAAATGGGAAATATCTACTTTCCGGGAAAGTTGGTTATCTACTTCCCCGAAAAGTAGATAGATTTTCTACTTTTCAGGAAAGTAGATTATAGACTTTTTGGGAAAGTAGATTTTCGTATTTTCGGGGAAATATTACCTAATTTTGGGAAGTAGATTATCATAGAAAACGGGAAATTTGTATCATAAAAAATGGGAAATATCTACTTTCCGGGAAAGTTGGTTATCTACTTCCCCGAAAAGTAGATAGATTTTCTACTTTTCGGGAAAGTAGATTATCGACTTTTTGGGAAAGTAGATTTTCGTATTTTCGGGGAAATATTACCTAATTTTGGGAAGTAGATCATCATAGAAAACGGGAAATTTGTATCATAAAAAATGGGAAATAACTACTTTCCGGGAAAGTTGGATATCTACTTCCCTGAAAAGTAGATAGATTTTCTACTTTCCGGGAAAGTTGGTTAGATAACCAAATTTGCCGAAAATTGATTATCATAGAAAACGGGAAATTTTTATCATAAAAAATGGGAAATATCTACTTTCCGGGAAAGTTGGTTATCTACTTCCCCGAAAATTAGATAGATTTTCTACTTTCCGGGAAAGTTGGTTAGATAACCAAATTTGCCGAAAATAGATTATCATAGAAAACGGGAAATTTGTATCATAAAAAATGGGAAATATCTCCTTTCCGGGAAAGTTGGTTAGATAACCAACTTTCCCGAAAATAGATTATCATAGAAAACGGGAAATTTGTATCATAAAAAATGGGAAATATCTACTTTCCAGGAAAGTTGGTTAGATAACCAAATTTGCCGAAAATAGATTATCATAGAAAACGGGAAATTTGTATCATAAAAAATGGGAAATATCTACTTTCCGGGAAAGTTGGTTATCTACTTCAACGAAAAGTAGATAGATTTTCAACTTTCCGGGAAAGTTGGTTAGATATCCAAATTTGCCGCAAATAGATTATCATAGAAAACGGGAAATTTGTATCATAAAAAATGGGAAATATCTACTTTCCGGGAAAGTTGGTTAGATAACCAAATTTGCCGAAAATAGATTATCATAGAAAACGGGAAATTTGTATCATAAAAAATGGGAAATATCTACTTTCCGGGAAAGTTGGTTAGATAACCAACTTTCCCGAAAATAGATTATCATAGAAAACGGGATATTTGTATCATAAAAAATGGGAAATATCTACTTTCCGGGAAAGTTGGTTATATACATTCCCGAAAAGTAGATAGATTTTCTACTTTTCGGGAAAGTAGATTATCGACTTTTTGGGAAAGTAGATTTTCGAATTTTGGGGAAATATTACCTAATTTTGCGAAGTAGATTATCATAGAAAACGGGAAATTTGTATCATAAAAAATGGGAAATATCTACTTTCCGGGAAAGTTGTTTATCTACTTTCCCGAAAAGTAGATAGATTTTCTACTTTTCGGGGTGTTGGTTAGATAACCAAATTTGCCGAAAATGAATTATCATAGAAAACGGAAATTTGTATCATAAAAATGGAAATATCTACTTTCCGGGAAAGTTGGATATCTACTTTCCGGGAAAAGTTGGTTATCTACTTTCAGTACTTTCGGAAAGTAGATTATCGACTTTTCGGGGAAATGAATTTTTGGGGAAATATTACTAATTTTGCGAAAGTAGATTATCATAGAAAACGTGAAATTTGTATCATAAAAATGGGAAATATCTACTTTCCGGAAAGTTGGTTAGATAACCAAATTTGCCGAAAATAGATTATCATAGAAAACAGGAAATTTGTATCATAAAAAATGGGAAATATACATTCCGGGAAGTTGGTTGGATAACCAACTTTCCCATATCATAGAAAACGAAATTTGTATCATAAATAATGGGAAATATCTACTTTCCGGGAAAGTTGGTTAGATAACCCTTTTCTCGAAATATCATAGGAAACAGGATATTTGTATCATAAAAATGGGAAATATCTACTTTCCGGAAAGTTGGTTATATACTTTCCCGAAAGTAGATGAATTTTCTACTTTTCGGGAAAGTAGATTATCGACTTTTCGGAAAATGAATTTTTGGGAAATATTACCTAATTTTGCGAAGTGGATTATCATAGAAAACGGGAAATTTGTATCATAAATAATGGGAAATATCTACTTTCCGGGAAAGTTGGTTATCTACTTTCCCGAAAAGTAGATAGATTTTCTACTTTTCGGGAAAGTAGATTATCGACTTTTCGGGGAAGTAGATTTTCGAATTTTGGGGGAAATATTACCTAATTTTGCGAAGTAGATTATCATAGAAAACGTGAAATTTATCACCAAAAATGCAAAATATCTACTTTCCGGGAAGTTGAATAACCAAATTTAACGAAAATAGATTATCATAGAAACAGAAATTTGTATCATAAAAAATGGGAAATATCTGCCGGGAAAGTTGGTTGGATAACTGGCACCGAAAAATAGATTATCATAGAAAACGGGAAATTTGTATCATAAAAAATGGGAAATATCTACTTTCCGGGAAAGTTGGTTATAGACTTTCCCGAAAAGTAGATAGATTTTCTACTTTTCGGAAAGTAGATTATCGACTTTTCGGGGAAGTAGATTTTCGAATTTTGGGGGAAATATTACCTAATTTTGCGAAGTAGATTATCATAGAAAACGTGAAATTTGTATCATAAAAATGGGAAATATCTACTTTCCTGAAAGTTGGTTGAATAACCAAATTTGCCGAAAATAGATTATCATAGAAACGGAAATTTGTATCATAAAAATAGGAAATATCTACTTTCCCGAAAAAGATATCATAAACGCGAAATTTGTATCATAAAAAATGGGAAATTTCTACTTTCCGGGAAAGTTGGTTATATACTTTCCCGAGAAGTAGATAGATTTTCTACTTTTCGGGAAAGTAGATTATCGACTTTTCATAGAAGTAGATTTTCGAATTTTGGGGAAATATTACCTAATTTTGCGAAGTAGATTATCATAGAAAACGGGAAATTTGTATCATAAAAAATGGGAAATAACTACTTTCCGGGAAAGTTGGATATCTACTTCCCTGAAAAGTAGATAGATTTTCTACTTTCCGGGAAAGTTGGTTAGATAACCAAATTTGCCGAAAATAGATTATCATAGAAAACGGGAAATTTGTATCATAAAAAATGGGAAATATCTACTTTCCCGAAAAGAGATTATCATAGAAAACGCGAAATTTGTATCATAAAAAATGGGAAATTTCTACTTTCCGGGAAAGTTGGTTATATACTTTCCCAAGAAGTAGATAGATTTTCTACTTTTCGGGAAAGTAGATTATCGACTTTTCGGAGAAGTAGATTTTCGAATTTTGGGGAAATATTACCTAATTTTGCGAAGTAGTTTATCATAGAAAACGGGAAATTTGTATCATAAAAAATGGGAAATATCTACTTTCCGGGAAAGTTGGTTATCTACTTCCCCGAAAAGTAGATAGATTTTCTACTTTTCGGGAAAGTAGATTATCGACTTTTTGGGAAAGTAGATTTTCGTATTTTCGGGGAAATATTGCCTAATTTTGGGAAGTAGATTATCATAGAAAACGGGAAATTTTTATCATAAAAAATGGGAAATATCTACTTTCTGGGAAAGTTGGTTATCTACTTCCCCGAAAAGTAGATAGATTTTCTACTTTTCGGGAAAGTAGATTATCGACTTTTTGGGAAAGTAGATTTTCGTATTTTCGGGGAAAAATTACCTAATTTTGGGAAGTAGATTATCATAGAAAACGGGAAATTTGTATCATAAAAAATGGGAAATAACTACTTTCCGGGAAAGTTGGATATCTACTTCCTGAAAAGTAGATAGATTTTCTACTTTCCGGGAAGAAGTTGGTTAGACAACAAATTTGCCGAAAATAGATTATCATAAAACAGGAAATTTGTATCATAAAAAATGGGAAATATCTACTTTCCGGGAAAGTTGGTTAGATAACCAAATTTGCCGAAAATAGATTATCATAGAAAACGGGAAATTTGTATCATAAAAATGGGAAATATCTACTTTCCGCGAAAGTTTCTTAGATAACCAACTTTCCCGAAAATAGATTATCATAGAAAACGTGAAATTTGTATCATAAAAAATGGGAAATATCGACTTTCCGGGAAAGTTGGTTAAATAATAACCGAAAATGGAATATCATAAGCAGAATATTTGTATCATAAAAATGGGAAATATCTACTTTCCGGGAAAGTTGGTTATCTACTTCCCCGAAAAGTAGATAGATTTTCTACTTTTCGGGAAAGTAGATTATCGACTTTTCGGAGAAGTAGATTTTCGAATTTTGGGGAAATATTACCTAATTTTGCGAAGTAGATTATCATAGAAAACGTGAAATTTGTATCATAAAAAATGGGAAATATCTACTTTCCGGGAAAGTTGGTTATCTACTTCCCCGAAAAGTAGATAGATTTTCTAATTTTCGGGAAAGTAGATTATCGACTTTTTGGGAAAGTAGATTTTTGTATTTTCGGGGAAATATTACCTAATTTTTGGGAAGTAGATTATCATAGAAAACGGGAAATTTGTATCATAAAAAATGGAAAATATTTACTTTCCGGGAAAGTTGGTTAGATAACCAAATTTGCCGAAAATAGATTATCATAGAAAACGGGAAATTTGTATCATAAAAAATGGGAAATATCTACTTACCGAGAAAGTTGGTTATCTACTTCCCCGAAAAAAAGATAGATTTTCTACTTTCCGGGAAAGTTGGTTAGATAACCAAATTTGCCGAAAATAGATTATCATAGAAAACGGGAAATTTGTATCATAAAAAATGGGAAATATCTACTTTCCGGGAAAGTTGGTTATCTACTTCCCCGAAAAGTAGATAGATTTTCTACTTTCCGGGAAAGTTGGTTAGATATCCAAATTTGCCGAAAATAGATTATCATAGAAAACGGGAAATTTGTATCATAAAAAATGGGAAATATCTACTTTCCGGGAAAGTTGGTTGGATAACCAACTTTCCCGAAAATAGATTATCATAGAAAACGGGAAATTTGTATCATAAAAAATGGGAAATATCTACTTTCACGGAAAGTTGGTTATCTGGTTTCCCGAAAAGTAGATAGATTTTCTAATTTTCGGGAAATTAGATTATCGACTTTTTGAGGAAGTAGATTTTCGTATTTTCGGGGAAATATTACCTAATTTTGGGAAGTAGATTATCATAGAAAACGGGAAATTTGTATCACAAAAAATGGGAAATATCTACTTTCCGTGAAAGTTGGTTAGATAACCAAATTTGCCGAAAATAGATTATCATAGAAAACGGGAAATTTGTATCATAAAAAATGGGAAATATCTACTTTCCCGAAAAGAGATTATCATAGAAAACGCGAAATTTGTATCATAAAAAATGGGAAATTTCTACTTTCCGGGAAAGTTGGTTATATACTTTCCCGAGAAGTAGATAGATTTTCTACTTTTCGGGAAAGTAGATTATCGACTTTTCGTAGAAGTAGATTTTCGAATTTTGGGGAAATATTACCTAATTTTGGGAAGTAGATTATCATAGAAAACGGGAAATTTGTATCATAAAAAATGGGAAATAACTACTTTCCGGGAAAGTTGGATATCTACTTCCCTGAAAAGTAGATAGATTTTCTACTTTTCGGAAAAGTAGATTATCGACTTTTTGGGAAAGTAGATTTTCGTATTTTCGGGGAAATATTACCTAATTTTGGGAAGTAGATTATCATAGAAAACGGGAAATTTGTATCATAAAAAATGGGAAATAACTACTTTCCGGGAAAGTTGGATATCTACTTCCCTGAAAAGTAGATAGATTTTCTACTTTCAGAAAGTTGGTTAGATAACCAAATTTACGAAAATGAATATCATAAAACAGAAATTTGTATCATAAAAATGGGAAATATCTACTTTCGGGAAAGTTGGTTATCTACTTCGAAAAGTAGATAGATTCTACTTTCGACTTGGTTTGAATAACCGAGGTTGCAAAAATAGGTGTCCGCAAAGCAGAGTGTATCCATAAAAAATAAATCGCTACCGGAAAATAGATATCTGAAAGCAGGAAATTTGTATCATAAAATGGGAAATATCTACTTTCCGGGAAAGTTGGTTAATCGCCAAATTTGCCGAAAATAGATTATCATAGAAACGAAATTTGTATCATAAAAATGGGAAATATCTACTTTCCGGGAAAGTTGGTTATCTACTTCCCCGAAAAGTAGATAGATTTTTAACTTTCCGGGAAAGTTGGTTAGATAACCAAATTTGCCGAAAATAGATTATCATAGAAAACGGGAAATTTGTATCATAAAAAATGGGAAATATCTCCTTTCCGGGAAAGTTGGTTAGATAACCAACTTTCCCGAAAATAGATTATCATAGAAAACGGAAAATTTGTATCATAAAAAATGGGAAATATCTACTTTCCGGGAAAGTTGGTTAGATAACCAAATTTGCCGAAAATAGATTATCATACAAAACGGGAAATTTGTATCATAAAAAATGGGAAATATCTACTTTCCGGGAAAGTTGGTTTTCTACTTCCCCGAAAAGTAGATAGATTTTCTACTTTTCGGGAAAGTAGATTATCGACTTTTCGGAGAAGTAGATTTTCGAATTTTGGGGAAATATTACCTAATTTTGCGAAGTAGATTATCATAGAAAACGGGAAATTTGTATCATAAAAAATGGGAAATATCTACTTTCCGGGAAAGTTGGTTATCTACTTCCCCGAAAAGTAGATAGATTTTCTACTTTTCAGGAAAGTAGATTATAGACTTTTTGGGAAAGTAGATTTTCGTATTTTCGGGGAAATATTACCTAATTTTGGGAAGTAGATTATCATAGAAAACGGGAAATTTGTATCATAAAAAATGGGAAATATCTACTTTCCGGGAAAGTTGGTTATCTACTTCCCCGAAAAGTAGATAGATTTTCTACTTTTCGGGAAAGTAGATTATCGACTTTTTGGGAAAGTAGATTTTCGTATTTTCGGGGAAATATTACCTAATTTTGGGAAGTAGATCATCATAGAAAACGGGAAATTTGTATCATAAAAAATGGGAAATAACTACTTTCCGGGAAAGTTGGATATCTACTTCCCTGAAAAGTAGATAGATTTTCTACTTTCCGGGAAAGTTGGTTAGATAACCAAATTTGCCGAAAATTGATTATCATAGAAAACGGGAAATTTTTATCATAAAAAATGGGAAATATCTACTTTCCGGGAAAGTTGGTTATCTACTTCCCCGAAAATTAGATAGATTTTCTACTTTCCGGGAAAGTTGGTTAGATAACCAAATTTGCCGAAAATAGATTATCATAGAAAACGGGAAATTTGTATCATAAAAAATGGGAAATATCTCCTTTCCGGGAAAGTTGGTTAGATAACCAACTTTCCCGAAAATAGATTATCATAGAAAACGGGAAATTTGTATCATAAAAAATGGGAAATATCTACTTTCCAGGAAAGTTGGTTAGATAACCAAATTTGCCGAAAATAGATTATCATAGAAAACGGGAAATTTGTATCATAAAAAATGGGAAATATCTACTTTCCGGGAAAGTTGGTTATCTACTTCAACGAAAAGTAGATAGATTTTCAACTTTCCGGGAAAGTTGGTTAGATATCCAAATTTGCCGCAAATAGATTATCATAGAAAACGGGAAATTTGTATCATAAAAAATGGGAAATATCTACTTTCCGGGAAAGTTGGTTAGATAACCAAATTTGCCGAAAATAGATTATCATAGAAAACGGGAAATTTGTATCATAAAAAATGGGAAATATCTACTTTCCGGGAAAGTTGGTTAGATAACCAACTTTCCCGAAAATAGATTATCATAGAAAACGGGATATTTGTATCATAAAAAATGGGAAATATCTACTTTCCGGGAAAGTTGGTTATATACATTCCCGAAAAGTAGATAGATTTTCTACTTTTCGGGAAAGTAGATTATCGACTTTTTGGGAAAGTAGATTTTCGAATTTTGGGGAAATATTACCTAATTTTGCGAAGTAGATTATCATAGAAAACGGGAAATTTGTATCATAAAAAATGGGAAATATCTACTTTCCGGGAAAGTTGTTTATCTACTTTCCCGAAAAGTAGATAGATTTTCTACTTTTCGGGAAAGTAGATTATCGACTTTTTGGGAAAGTAGATTTTCGTATTTTCGGGGAAATATTACCTAATTTTGGGAAGTAGATTATCATAGAAAACGGGAAATTTGTATCATAAAAAATGGGAAATATCTCCTTTCCGGGAAAGTTGGTTAGATAACCAACTTTCCCGAAAATAGATTATCATAGAAAACGGGAAATTTGTATCATAAAAAATGGGAAATATCTACTTTCCGGGAAAGTTGGTTAGATAACCAAATTTGCCGAAAATAGATTATCATAGAAAACGGGAAATTTGTATCATAAAAAATGGGAAATATCTACTTTCCGGGAAAGTTGGTTATCTACTTCCACGAAAAGTAGATAGATTTTCAACTTTCCGGGAAAGTTGGTTAGATATCCAAATTTGCCGCAAATAGATTATCATAGAAAACGGGAAATTTGTATCATAAAAAATGGGAAATATCTACTTTCCGGGAAAGTTGGTTAGATAACCAAATTTGCCGAAAATAGATTATCATAGAAAACGGGAAATTTGTATCATAAAAAATGGGTAATATCTACCTTCCGGGAAAGTTGGTTAGATAACCAACTTTCCCGAAAATAGATTATCATAGAAAACGGGATATTTGTATCATAAAAAATGGGAAATATCTACTTTCCGGGAAAGTTGGTTATATACTTTCCCGAAAAGTAGATAGATTTTTTACTTTTCGGGAAAGTAGATTATCGACTTTTCGGAGAAGTAGATTTTCGAATTTTGGGGAAATATTACCTAATTTTGCGAAGTGGATTATCATAGAAAACGGGAAATTTGTATCATAAAAAATGGGAAATATCTACTTTCCGGGAAAGTTGGTTATCTACTTCCCCGAAAAGTAGATAGATTTTCTACTTTTCGGGAAAGTAGATTATCGACTTTTTGGGAAAGTAGATTTTCGTATTTTCGGGGAAATATTACCTAATTTTGGGAAGTAGATTATCATAGAAAACGGGAAATTTGTATCATAAAAAATGCGAAATATCTACTTTCCGGGAAAGTTGGTTAGATAACCAAATTTGCCGAAAATAGATTATCATAGAAAACGGGAAATTTGTATCATAAAAAATGGGAAATATCTACTTACCGAGAAAGTTGGTTATCTACTTCCCCGAAAAAAAGATAGATTTTCTACTTTCCGGGAAAGAAGTTGGTTGAATAACCAAATTTGCCGAAATAGATATCATAAGCAGAAATTTGTATCATAAAAAATGGTAAATATCTACTTACCGAGAAAGTTGGTTATCTACTTCCCCGAAAAAAAGATAGATTTTCTACTTTCCGGGAAAATTGGTTAGATAACCAAATTTGCCGAAAATAGATTATCATAGAAAACGGGAAATTTGTATCATAAAAAATGGGAAATATCTACTTTCCGAAAATAAATTATCATAGAAAACGGGAAATTTGTATCATAGAAAATGGGAAATATCTACTTTCCGGGAAAGTTAGTTATCTACTTTCCCGAAAAGTAGATTATCTACTTTTTGGGAAAGTAGATTTTCGACTTTTTGTGGAAGTAGATTAACGACTTTTTGGGAGATATTAACATATTTTCGAAAGTAGATTATCATAGAAAACGGGAAATTTGTATCACAGAAAATGTGAAATATTAATACTTTCTGGGAAAGTTGGTTATCTACTTATCATAGAAAACGGGAAATTTGTATCATAGAAAATGTGAAATATTAATACTTTCTGGGAAAGTTGGTTATCTACTTTCCCGAAAAGAAGTGAATGAATTTTCTACTTTTCGGGAAAGTAGATTATCGACACTAAAAGAGTAGATTTTCGGAAGTACAGAAATATTACCTAATTTTGCGAAAGTAGATTATCGCAAAACGTGAAATTTGTATCATAAAAAATAGAAATATCTACTTTCCGTAAAGAAAAGTTGGTTAGATAACAAATTTGCCGAAAATAGATTATCATAGAAAACGGGAAATTTGTATCATAAAAAATGGGAAATATCTACTTTCCCGAAAAGAGATTATCATAGAAAACGCGAAATTTGTATCATAAAAAATGGGAAATTTCTACTTTCCGGGAAAGTTGGTTATATACTTTCCCAAGAAGTAGATAGATTTTCTACTTTTCGGGAAAGTAGATTATCGACTTTTCGGAGAAGTAGATTTTCGAATTTTGGGGAAATATTACCTAATTTTGCGAAGTAGATTATCATAGAAAACGGGAAATTTGTATCATAAAAAATGGGAAATATCTACTTTCCGGGAAAGTTGGTTATCTACTTCCCCGAAAAGTAGATAGATTTTCTACTTTTCGGGAAAGTAGATTATCGACTTTTTGGGAAAGTAGATTTTCGTATTTTCGGGGAAATATTACCAAATTTTGGGAAGTAGATTATCATAGAAAACGGGAAATTTGTATCATAAAAAATGGGAAATAACTACTTTCCGGGAAAGTTGGATATCTACTTCCCTGAAAAGTAGATAGATTTTCTACTTTCCGGGAAAGTTGGTTAGATACCCAAATTTGCCGAAAATAGATTATCATAGAAAACGGGAAATTTGTATCATAAAAAATGGGAAATATCTCCTTTCCGGGAAAGTTGGTTAGATAACCAACTTTCCCGAAAATAGATTATCATAGAAAACGGGAAATTTGTATCATAAAAAATAGGAAATATCTACTTTCCGGGAAAGTTGGTTAGATAACCAAATTTGCCGAAAATAGATTATCATAGAAAACGGGAAATTTGTATCATAAAAAATGGGAAATATCTCCTTTCCGGGAAAGTTGGTTAGATAACCAACTTTCCCGAAAATAGATTATCATAGAAAACGGGAAATTTGTATCATAAAAAATGGGAAATATCTACTTTCCGGGAAAGTTGGTTAGATAACCAAATTTGCCGAAAATGAATATCACCAAAAACAGAAATTTGTATCATAAAAAATGAGGAAATATCTACTTTCCGGGAAAGTTGGTTATCTACTTCACGAAAAAAGTAGATAGATTTACCAACTTTCCAGAAAGTTGGTTAGATATCCAAATTTGCCGCAAAAATGAATATCGCAAAACAGGAAATTTGTATCATAAAAAATGGGAAATATCTCCTTTCCGGGAAAGTTGGTTAGATAAACAACTTTCCCGAAAATAGATTATCATAGAAAACAGGATATTTGTATCATAAAAAATGGGAAATATCTACTTTCCGGGAAAGTTGGTTATATACTTTCCCGAAAAGTAGATAGATTTTCTACTTTTCGGGAAAGTAGATTATCGACTTTTCGGAGAAGTAGATTTTCGAATTTTGGGGAAATATTACCTAATTTTGCGAAGTGGATTATCATAGAAAACGGGAAATTTGTATCATAAAAATGGGAAATATCTACTTTCCGGGAAAGTTGGTTATCTACTTCCCCGAAAAGTAGATAGATTTTCTACTTTTCGGGAAAGTAGATTATCGACTTTTTGGGAAAGTAGATTTTCGTATTTTCGGGGAAATATTACCTAATTTTGGGAAGTAGATTATCATAGAAAACGGGAAATTTGTATCATAAAAAATGCAAAATATCTACTTTCCGGGAAAGTTGTATCTACTTCCCCGAAAAGTAGATAGATTTTTACTTTTCAGGAAAGTAGATTATCGACTTTTGGGAGAAAGTAGGTTACTCGTCATTTTCAAGGAAATATTACCTAATTTTGGGAAGTAGATTATCATAAGAAACGGAAATTTGTATCATAAAAATGAGGAAATAACTACTTTCCGGGAAAGTTGGATATCTCTTCTCTGAACACCTGGAAGACTAGATTCTTGATTATAAATTGAGGAAATATCTACTTTCCGGGAAAGTTGGTTATCTACTTCCCCGAAAAGTAAAGATGAATTTCTACTTTCCGAAAGTTGGTTAGATAACCAAATTTGCCGAAAATAAGTATCATAGAAAACAGGAAATTTGCTTATCATAAAAATAGGAAATATCTACTTTCGGGAAAGTTAGTTAGAATAACCAAATTTGCCGAAAATAGATATCATAGAAAACAGGAAATTTGTATCATAAAAATGGGAAATATCTGCTTTCGGGAAAGTTGGTTATCTACTTCCCCGAAAAGTAGATGAATTCTACTTGCCAGGAAAGTTGGTTAGATAACCAAATTTGCCGAAAATAGATATCATAGAAACAGGAAATTTGCTTGTATCATAAAAATGGGAAATATCTACTTTCCGGGAAAGTTGGTTAGATAACCAAATTTGCGAAAATAGATCATCATAAAACAGGAAATTTGTATCATAAAAAATGGGGAAATATCTACTTTCCGGAGAGAAATTGGTTAAGGTAACCAACTTTCCCGAAAATAAATTATCAAAACAGGAAATTGACCATAAAAATAGGAAATATCTACTTTCAGAAAGTTGATTTATCTACTTCCCGAAAAGTAGATAGATTTTTCTACTTTTCAGGAAAGTAGATTATCAAACTTTTTTGGGTAAGTAGATTCTTCGTATTCGGGAAATATACCTAATTTTGGGAAGTAGATTATCATAGAAAAGCAGAAATTTGTATCATAAAAAAATGCGAAATATCTACTTTCAGGAGAAGTTGGTTAGATAACAAATTTGCCGAAAATGAATTATCATAGAAAACAGGAAATTTGTATCATAAAAATAGGAAATATCCACTTTCCGAGAAAGTTGATTATCTACTTCCCCGAAAAGAATATGGGTACTACACTTTCCGGGAAATTTGGTTAGATAACCAAATTGCCGAAAATGGAATATCATAGAAAACGGGAAATTTGTATCATAAAATGGGAAATATCTACTTTCGGGAAGAGTTGGTTATATACTTCCCGAAAAGTAGATGAATTTCTACTTTCCGGGAAAGTTGGTTGAATAACCAAAATTTGGCAAAATAGTTATCATAGAAACAGGAAATTTGTATCATAAAAATGGGAAATATCTGCTTTCAGGAAGGAAAGTTGGTTAGATAACCAACTTTCGGCTCAATTATCTTAGAAAACGAAATTTGTATCATAAAAAATGGGAAATATCTGCTTTCCGGGAAAGTTGGTTATCTACTTTCGAAAGTAGATAAATTCTACTTTTCGGGAAAGTAGATTATCGACTTTTCGGGAAGTAGATTTTCAGGCCCCAGAAATATTACCTAATTTTTGCGAAGTGAATTTATCGCGAAAACGTGAAATTTGTATCATAAAAATGAAATATCTCTACTTTCCGGGAAAGTTGGATTGAATAACCAAATTTGCCGAAAAATAGATATCGCAAAACGAGAAATTTATCGCAAAAATGGGAAATATCTACTTTCCAGGAAAGTTGGTTTGGATAACTAACTTTCCCGAAAATAGATATCTGCATAGAAAACAGGAAATTTTATCGCAAAATGGGAAATATCTACATTCCGGGAAAGTTGGTTATCTACTTTCTCGAAAAATGAAAAGATTTCTACTTTTCGGGAAAGTAGATTATCGACTTTTCGGGGAAGTAGATTTTCCGAATTTGAAATATTACCTAATTTTGCAAGTAGATTATCATAGAAAACGTGAAATTTGTATCATAAAAAATGGGAAATATCTACTTTCCGTGAAGTTGGTTAGATAACCAAATTTGCCGAAAATAGATTATATATGAAAACGGGAAATTTGTATCATAAAAAGCGTAGAAATATCTACTTTCGAAAGGAATATCCATAGAAAACGCGAAATTTGTATCATAAAAAATGGGAAATATCTGCTTTCAGGAAAGTTGGTTATCTACTTCACGCGAAAAGTAGATAGATTTTCTACTTTTCAGAAGAAGTAGATTATAGACTTTTGGGAAAGTAGATTTTCGTATTTCGAAATATTACCTAATTTTTGGGAAATGAATTATCATAGAAAACGGGAAATTTGTATCATAAAAATGAGGAAATATCTCTGCTTTCGGGAAAGTTGGTTATCTACTTCCCCGAAAAGTGAATGAATTTTCTACTTTTCGGGAAAGTAGATTATCGACTTTTCGAAGTAGATTTTCAATTGAGGGAAATATTGCCTGGTACACTGAAGTAGATTATCATAGAAACAGGAAATTTGTATCGCAAAAAATGGAAATATCTACTTTCGCAGGAAAGTTGGTTATCTACTTCCCCGAAAAGTAGATAGATTTTCTACTTTTCGGGAAAGTAGATTATAGACTTTGGGGAAAGTAGATTTTCGTATTCAAGGAAATATTACCTAATTTTGAAGTAGATTATCATAGAAACGGGAAATTTGTATCATAAACAATGGGAAATATCTACTTTCCGGGAAAGTTGGTTATCTACTTCCCGAAATGATCGTTACCTCTACTTGCCTAAAAGTGGTGTATCGACTTTTTGGGAAGAAATAGATTTTCATTTTCGAGGGAAATATTACCTAATTTTGGAAGTAGATTATCATAGAAAACAGGAAATTTGTATCATAAAAAATAGGAAATAACACTTTCCGGGAAAGTTGGATATCTACTTCCTGAAAAAGTGAAAAGATTTTCTACTTTCAGGAAAGTTGGTTGAATAACCAAATTTGCCGAAAATTAGTATCATAGAAAACGGGAAATTTTATCCTCTGCCAAAAATGGGAAATATCTACTTTTCCGGGAGAAGTTGGTTATCTGCTCCCAAAAAGTAGATAGATTTTCTACTTTCGGGAAAGTTGGTTAGATAACCAAATTTGCCGAAAATGAATATCATAGAAACGGGAAATTTGTATCATAAAAATGGGAAATATCTCCTTTCCGGGAAGGATTGGTTAGATAAGCAGCACCGAAATAGACCTTATCCATAGAAAACGGGAAATTTGTATCATAAAAATAGGGAAATATCTACTTTCAGGAAAGTTGGTTTGATAATAAAATTTGCCGAAAATGAATATCGCCAAAACAGGAAATTTGTATCATAAAATGGAAATGCTACTTTCCGGGAAAGTTGGATATCTACTTCTCTGAAAAGTAGATAGATTTTCTACTTTCAGGAAAGTTGGTTAGATAACCAAATTTGCCCGAAAATGAATATCATAGAAAACGGGAGAATTTGTATCATAAAAGGGTAGGAAATATCTACTTTCCGGGAAAGTTGGTTATCTACTTCCCGAAAGTAGATAGATTTTCTACTTTCCGGGAAAGTTGGTTAGATAACCAAATTTGCCGAAAAATAGATATCATAGAAAAACAAGGAAATTTGTATCATAAAAAATGGGAAATATCTACTTTCCGGGAAAATTGATTTAGATGTAAATTTGCCGAAAATAGATATCATAGAAAACGAAAATTTGTATCATAAAAATGGGAAATATCTACTTTCCGGGAAAGTTGGTTATCTACTTCCCGAAAAGTAGATAGATTTCTACTTGCCAGGAAAGTTGGATTAGATAACCAAATTTGCCGAAAAATAGATATCATAGAAAACAGGAAATTTGTATCATAAAAATGGGAAATATCCTACTTTCAGGAAAGTTGGTAAAGATAACCAACTTTCCGAAATAGATATCATAAAACAGGAAATTTGTATCATAAAAATGGGAAATATCTGCTTTCCGGGAAAGTTGGTTAGATAACCAAATTTGCCGAAAATAAGATATCATAAAACTATGAGAAATTTGTATCATAAAAATGAAATTTCTGCTTTCCGGGAAAGTTAGTTTATATACTTTCCCAAGAAGTAGATAGATTTTCTACTTTTCGAGAAAGTAGATGCATCTGACATCAGATGAATTTTTCGAATTTGAAATATTCTAATTTTGCAGTAGATTATCATAGAAAACGGGAAATTTGTATCATAAAAATGGGAAATATCTACTTTCCGGGAAAGTTGGTTATCTACTTCCCCGAAAAAAGTAGATGAATTCTACTTTTCGGGAAAGTAGATTATAGACTTTTTGGGAAAGTAGATTTTCGTATTTTCGGGGAAATATTACCTAATTTGGGAAGTAGATTATCGCAAGAAAACGGGAAATTTGTATCGCAAAAATGGGAAATATCTACTTTCGAGGAAGTTGGTTATCTACTTCCCGAAAAGTAGATGAATTCTACTTTTTCGGGAAAGTAGATTATACGACTTTTCGAGTAGATTTTTTCGAATTTTAGGGAAATATTACCTAATTTTGCGAAGTAGATTATCATAGAAACAGGAAATTTGTATCATAAAAATGGGAAATATCTACTTTCCGGGAAAGTTGGTTATCTACTTCGAAAATGAATGAATTACCTACTTTTTCGGGAAGTAGATTATAGACTTTGGGAAAGTAGATTTTTTCACAACATTTTTCGGGGAAATATTACCTAATTTTAGAGTAGATTATCATAGAAAACCCAGGAAATTTGTATCATAAAAAATGAGGAAATATCTGCCAAGAAGTTCGTATCTACTTCGAAAAGTAGATGAATTTTTCTACTTTTTCGGGAAAGTAGATTATCATTTTGGAAGTAGATTTTCATCTTATTACTAATTTTGGGAAGTAGATTATCATAAGTAAGGAAATTTGTATCTAAAAATAGGGAAATAACTACTTTCCGGGAAAGTTGGATATCTCTTCCCTGAAAGTAGATAGATTTTCTACTTTCCGGGAAAGTTGGTTAGATAACCAAATTTGCCGAAAATTGATTATCATAGAAAACGGGAAATTTTATCATTAAAATGGGGAAATATCTACTTTCCGGGAAAGTTGGTTATCTACTTCCCCAAAAAGTGAATAGATTTTCTACTTTCCGGGAAAGTTGGTTAGATAACCAAATTTGAAATAGATTATCATAGAAAACAGGAAATTTGTATCATAAAAAATGAAATATCTTCCTTTCCGGGAAAGTTGATTTAGACCTTAGCACCGAAAACTCGATATCATAGAAACAGAAATTTGTATCATAAAAAATAGAAATATCTACTTTCCGGGAAAGTTGGTTAGATAACAAATTTGCCGAAAATAGATATCATAGAAGCAGGAAATTTGTATCATAAAAAATGGGAAATATCTACTTTCCGAGAAGTTGGTTATCTACTTCCCTGAAAAGTAGATAGATTTTCAACTTTCAGGAAGAAGTTGATTAGACAACCAAATTTGCCGCAAATAGATTATCATAAAGAAACAGGAAATTTGTATCATAAAAAATAGAATATCTACTTTCCGGGAAAGATTGGTTAGACCAAATTTGCCGAAAATAGATTATCATAGAAAACAGGAAATTTGTATCATAAAATGGGAAATATCTACTTTCCGGGAAAGTTGGTTAGATAACCAACACCGAAAACAAATATCATAGAAAACAGGATATTTATATCATAAAAATGAGGAAATATCTACTTTCCGGGAAAGTTGGTTATATACATTCCCGAAAAGTAGATAGATTTTTTCTATTTTCGGGAAAGTAGATTATCGACTTTTTAGAAAGTAGATTTTCGAATTTTGAAATATTTTGAAATATTACCTAATTTTGCGAAGTAGATTATCATAGAAAACAGAAATTTGTATATAAAATGAAATATCTACTTTCCGGGAAAGTTGGTTATCTACTTCCCGAAAAGTGAATTTTCTACTTTTCGGGAAAGTAGATATCGACTTTTTGGGAAAAGTAGATTTTCGTATTTTCGGGGAAATATTACCTAATTTTGGGAAGTAGATTATCATAGAAACAGGAAATTTGTATCATAAAAATGGAAATATCTCCTTTCCGGGAAAGTTGGTTATCTACTTCCCCGAAAAGTAGATAGATTTTCTACTTTCAGGAGTGTTGGTTAGATAAGCAAATTTGCCGAAAATAGATTATCATAGAAACAGGAAATTTGTATCATAAAAATGGAAATATCTACTTTCCGGGAAAGTTGGTTATCTACTTTCCCGAAAAGTAGATGGATTTACTACTTTTCGGGAAAGTGAATTTATCGACTTTTCGGGAAGTAGATTTTCGGAGTACGGAAATATTACCTAATTTTTGCAAGTAGATTATCATAGAAAACGTGAAATTTGTATCATAAAAAATGGGAAATATCTACTTTCAGGAAAGTTGGTTAGATAACAAATTTGCCGAAAATGAATATCATAGAAAACAGGAAATTTGTATTATAAAAATGGGAAATATCTACATTCCGGGAAGTTGGTTGGATAACCAACAATAATTATCATAGAAAACAGGAAATTTGTATCATAAATAATGGGAAATATTCTACTTTCCGGGAAAGTTGGTTAGATAACCAACTTTCAAAATAGATATCATAGAAAACAGGATATTTGTATCATAAAAATGGAAATATCTACTTTCCGGGAAAGTTGGTTATATACTTTCGAAAAGTAGATGTTTTCTACTTTTCGGGAAAGTAGATTATCGACTTTCGGAAGTAATTTTTCGAATTTGAAATATTACCTAATTTTGCGAAGTGGATTATCATAGAAGCAGGAATTTGTATCATAAAAATGGGAAATATCTACTTTCAGGGAAAGTTGGTTATCTACTTCCGAGTAGATAAATTCTACTTTTCGGGAAAGTAGATTATCGACTTTGGGAAAAGTAGATTTTCGTATTTTCGAGGAAATATTACCTAATTTTGGGAAGTAGATTATCATAGAAAACAGGAAATTTGTATCATAAAAATGCGAAATATCTACTTTCCGGGAAGTTGGTTTGATAACAAATTGCGAAAATAGATTTTGGGGTTGGTTTTGGTGTTTTGAAATTTGTATCATAAAAAATGGAGATATCTCTTTCCGGGAAGTTGGTTGGATAACCAACGAAATTTATCATAGAAACGGAAATTTGTATCATAAAAATGGGAAATATCTGCTTTCCGGGAAGTTGATTTATCTACTTTCCCGAGTGGATAGATTTTTACTTTTAGAAATTAGATTATCGACTTTTCGAGAGTGGATTTTTCGTGGAATATTACTAATTTTGCAGAAGTAGATTATCATAGAAAACGTGAAATTTGTATCATAAAAATGGGAAATATCTACTTTCCGTGAAAGTTGGTTAGATAACCAAATTTGCCGAAAATGATATCATAGAAAACGGAAATTTGTATCATAAAAATGCGAAATATCTACTTTCGAAAGAGTTATCATAGACGCGAAATTTGTGTCGTAGAATGGGAATTTCTACTTTCCGGGAAAGTTGGTTTATATCTTTCGAAATGAATGAATTTTCTACTTTTCGGGAAGAAGTAGATTATCAAACTTTTCGTGAAGGCGGATTTTCAATTTGGGAAATATTACCTAATTTTGGGAATGAATTATCATGAAAACTGGGGAAATTTGTATCATAAAAAATGAAATAACTACTTTCCGGGAAAGGTTGGATATCTACTTCCCTGAAAGAAGTAGATAGATTTTCTACTTTCCGGGAAAGGATTAGTTAGATAGCAAATTTGCCGAAAATGAACCTCATAGAAACGGGAAATTTGTATCATAAAAATGGGAAATATCTACTTTCCGGGAAAGTTGGTTATCTACTTCCCCGAAAAGTAGATAGATTTTCTACTTTCAGGAAAGTTGGTTGAATAGCCAAATTTGCCGAAATAGATTATCATAGAAAACAGGAAATTTGTATCATAAAATGGAAATATCTCCTTTCCGGGAAAGTTGGTTAGATAACCAGCACCGAAAAATATCATAGAAAACAGGAAATTTGTATCATAAAAATGGGAAATATCTACTTTCCGGGAAAGTTGGTTAGATAACCAAATTTTGCCGAAATAGATATCATAGAAACAGGAAATTTGTATCATAAAAATGGGAAATATCTACTTTCCGGGAAAGTTGGTTATCTACTTTCGGAGAAGGTTGGTTAGATAACCCTTTCTGAAAAATAAATATCTTAAAAAACAGAGAATTTGTATCATAAAAATGAAATATCTACTTTCCAGGAAGAGATTGGTTATCTGCCTACGAAAAGTAGATAGATTTTCTTTTTGAGGAAAAGTAGATTATCGACTTTTTGAGAAAATGGATTTTCGTATTTTCGAAATATTACTAGATACTGAGATAACAGATTATCTTGTAAGAAAACAGGCTGTATCATAAAAATGGGAAATATCTACTTTTCAGGAGAAATTGGATTGAATATAAATTTATAAAAATAAATTATCATAAAACAGAAAATTTATATCATAAAAAATGAAATATCTACTTTCTAAAGATTATCATAAACACAAAATTTATCATAAAAATGGAAATTTCTGCTTTTCAGGAAAGGATTGGTTATATACTCGAGAAATGGGCTAATTTTCTGTTTTACTAGATAAAAATCAGATTATCGACTTTTCGGAAAGATTACTTTCAGTATACTGAAAATATTACCTAGTACGCAAATATGGGTATCACATAAAACAGTTGTATCTTATAAAAATGGGAAATATCTACTTTCTGGAAAATTGATTTATCTACTTCTAAAAAATTCAAATAGATTTACTTTTCGGGAAAGTGAATTATCATTTCGGAAGAAGCGGAATTGACTAAAGGAAATACTAATTTTGAAGTAGATTATCATAAGAAAATGGAAGTTTGTATCATAAAATGGAATAACTACTTTCCGGGAAGTTGGATATCTGTTACTGAAAGTAGATGATTTTTCTGCTTTCAGGAGGTTGTTGATAGCCATTTGCCATAATATATCATGAAAACGGGAATTTGTCTAAAATGGGAAATGTCTGTTTTCGGGAGGTTTGGTTTATCTCTTTAAAAAGTGGATGGATTTTCTTTAAGGGAAGGTTGGTTTGATATTTATTTGCGAAAGTAGATTAGCACAGAAAACGGGAAATTTGTGTATAAAAATGGGAAATGTACTTTCGGGAAAGATTGGTTATCTACTTTCAAAGAATAGATTCTACTGAAACAGATTATCGACTTTTCAAATGGATTTTTCGAATTTGGGAAGCCCTAATTTTTGCGAAGTGGATTATCGCAAAACAGGGAAATTTGTATCATAAAAATAGGAAATATCTACTTTCCGGGGAAAGTTGGTTATATACTTCCCGAAAAGTGGTGGATTTTTCTAATTTTCGGGGAAATCTGATATCGACTTTTTAGATTTTCGATTTGAAATATTTATTTTGGGTTGTTATCATGAAAACGGGAAATTTGTATCATAAAAGTGAGATATCTGCTGTGGGAAAGTTGGTTATATAATTCCGAAAAGTGATAGTTTTTAATTTTTGGAAGTATATCATCGAATTTTTGGGAAGTTTGATTTTGTATTTTCGAAGTATTATCTAATTTTGGGAAGTTGGTTATCATTGAAACGGGAAATTTGTATCGTAAAATGGGAAATATCTGCTTTCGGGGAAAGTTGGTTTAGATATTATCATAAAAGCAGGAAATTTATATCATAAAAATGGGAAATATCTGCTTTCCGGGAAAGTTGGTTAGATAACCAAATTTGCCGAAACAGATATCATAGAAACTGGGAAATTTGTATCATAAAAATGGGAAATATCTGCACCAGGAAAGTTGGTTAGATAACCAACACCGAAAATAGATATCATAGAAAACAGAAATTTGTGGCATAAAAATGGGAAATATCTACTTTCCGGGAAAGTTGGTTAGATAACCAAATTTGCCCGAAAATGAATATCATAGAAACGGGAAATTTGTATCATAAAAAATGGGAAATATCTACTTTCCGGGAAGAGTTGGTTAGAAAACCAAATTTGCCGAAAACAGATATAATAAAGCAGGAAATTTGTATCGCAAAAAATGGGAAATATCTGCTTTCCGGGAAGAGTTGGTTGAATAACCAACTTTCGAAAATAGATATCATAGAAACGAAATTTGTATCATAAAAAATGAAAATATCTACTTTCCGGGAAAGTTGGTTAGATAACAAATTTGCCAAAACTGAATATCATAGAAAACGGAAATTTGTATCATAAAAAATGGAAATATCTACTTCCGGGAAAGTTGGTTGTAACTTTCGAAAACAAATATCATAGAAACGAAATTTGTATACATCATAAAATAGGTAAATATCTACTTTCCGGGAAAGTTGGTTGAATAATAACTTTTCCCCATCATTATCATAAAACAGGAAATTTATATCATAAAAATGGGAAATATCTACTTTCCGGGAAAGTTAGTTAGATAACCAAATTTGCCGAAAACAGATTATCATAGAAAACGGAAATTTGTATCATAAAAAAATGGGAAATATCTGCTTTCCGGGAAAAGTTGGTTAGATAACCAACTTTCCCGAAAACAAATATCGCAAAACGGAAATTTGTATCATAAAAATGGGGAAATATCTACTTTCCGGGAAAGTTGGTTAGATAATAACTTTCCCGAAAACAAATATCATAGAAAACAGAAATTTATATCATAAAAATGGAAAATATCTACTTTCCGGAAAGTTGGTTAGATAACCAATTTGCCGAAAACAGATTATCATAAAGCAGGAAATTTGTATACATAAAAAATGGGAAATATCTACTTTCCGGGAAAGTTGGTTAGATAACCAACATCAAATATCATAGAAAACAGAAATTTATATCATAAAAAATGGGAAATATCTACTTTCCGGGAAAGTTGGTTGAATAGCAAATTTGCCGAAAACAGATTATCCATAGAAACAGAAATTTGTATCATAAAAATAGAAATATCTGCTCGGGAAGTTGGTTAGATAACAACTTTTCCCGAAAACAAATTATCATGAAAACGGGAAATTTGTATCATAAAATGGGAAATATCTACTTTCCGGGAAAGTTGGTTAGATAATAAATTTGCCGAAAATAGATTATCATAGAAACAGGAAATTTGTATCATAAAAATGGAAATATCTGCACTTTCCGGGAAAGTTGGTTAGAAAATAAATTGCAAAAACAGATTATAATAGAAACAGAAATTTGTATCATAAAATGGGAAATATCTACTTTCCGGGAAAGTTGGTTAGATAACCAGCACCGAAATCAAATATCATAAAACAGGAAATTTGTATCATAAAAATGGAAAATATCTCTGCTTTCCGGGAAGAAGTTGGTTTTCTACTTTTCGGGAAAGTAATTTATCGACTTTTTGGGTAAGTAGATTTTCGTATTTTCGGGAAATATTACCTAATTTTGGGAAGTAGATTATCATAGAAAACGGGAAATTTGTATCATAAAATATGCAAAATATCTACTTTCCGGGAAAGTTGGTTAGATAACCAAATTTGCCGAAAATAGATTATCATAGAAAACGGGAAATTTGTATCATAAAAAATAGGAAATATCTACTTTCCGAGAAAGTTGGTTATCTACTTCCCCGAAAAGAAGATAGATTTTCTACTTTCCGGGAAAGTTGGTTAGATAACCAAATTTGCCGAAAATAGATTATCATAGAAAACGGGAAATTTGTATCATAAAAAATGGGAAATATCTACTTTCCGGGAAAGTTGGTTATATACTTCCCCGAAAAGTAGATAGATTTTCTACTTTCCGGGAAAGTTGGTTAGATAACCAAATTTGGCAAAAATAGATTATCATAGTAAACGGGAAATTTGTATCATAAAAAATGGGAAATATCTACTTTCCGGGAAAGTTGGTTAGATAACCAACTTTCCCGAAAATAGATTATCATAGAAAACGGGAAATTTGTATCATAAAAAATGGGAAATATCTACTTTCCGGGAAAGTTGGTTAGATAACCAAATTTGCCGAAAATAGATTATCATAGAAAACGGGAAGTTTGTATCATAAAAAATGGGAAATATCTACTTTCCCGAAAAGAGATTATCATAGAAAACGCGAAATTTGTATCATAAAAAATGGGAAATTTCTACTTTCCGGGAAAGTTGGTTATATACTTTCCCGAGAAGTAGATAGATTTTCTACTTTTCGGGAAAGTAGATTATCGACTTTTCGGAGAAGTAGATTTTCGAATTTTGGGGAAATATTACCTAATTTTGCGAAGTAGATTATCATAGAAAACGGGAAATTTGTATCATAAAAAATGGGAAATATCTACTTTCCTGGAAAGTTGGTTATCTACTTCCCCGAAAAGTAGATAGATTTTCTACTTTTTGGGAAAGTAGATTATCGACTTTTTGGGAAAGTAGATTTTCGTATTTTCGGGGAAATATTACCTAATTTTGGGAAGTAGATTATCATAGAAAACGGGAAATTTGTATCATAAAAAATGGGAAATAACTACTTTCCGGGAAAGTTGGATATCTGCTTCCCTGAAAGTAGATAGATTTTCTACTTTCAGAGAAAGTTGGTTAGATAACCCAAATTTGCTAGAAATAGATTATCGCCAAAGAAACGGGAAATTTGTATCATAGAAAATGGGAAATATCTACTTTCCGGGAAAGTTGGTTAAATAACCAACTTTCCGAAAATAGATATCATGAAAACGGACATCATAAAAATGAAATATCTACTTTCCGGGAAAGTTGGTTATATACTTTCGAAAAGTAGATGAATTTTCTACTTTTTCGAAGTAGATTATCGACTTTTCCGGGTAGATTTTTTCGAGGAAATATTACCTAATTTTGCAAGTGGATTATCATAGAAAACGGGAAATTTGTATCATAAAAATGGAAATATCTACTTTCCGGGAAAGTTGGTTATCTACTTCCCCGAAAAGTAGATGAATTTTTCTACTTTTCAGGAAAGTAGATTATCGACTTTGAAGTAGATTTTCGTATTCGGGAAATATTACTAATTTTGGGAAGTAGATTATCATAGAAACAGGAAATTTGTATCATAAAAAATGGAAATATCTACTTTCCGGGAAAGTTGGTTAAATAACCAAATTTGCGAAAATAGATTATCATAAAGCAGAAATTTGTATCATAAAAAATGGAAATATCTACTTTCAAAAAATGATTATCTACAAAAAGTAATTTTCTACTTTCCGGGAAAGTTGGTTAGATAACCAATTTGCCGAAAAAATAATTATCATAGAAAACGGGAAATTTGTATCATAAAAATGGGAAATATCTACTTTCCGGGAAGTTGAGTTATCTACTTCCCAAAAGTAGATAGATTTTCTACTCGGGGAAGTTGGTTAGATAACCAAATTTGCCGAAAATAGATATCATAGAAAACAGGAAATTTGTATCATAAAAATGGGAAATATCTACTTTCGGGAAAGTTGGTTATCTACTTCCGAAAGTAGATAGATTTTCTACTTTCCGGAAAGTTGGTTAGATAACCAAATTTGGCAAAAATAGATTAT
>NW_024744919.1:0-6107 GCF_018991925.1 Homarus americanus
ATCGAGTATAATAACGTCCCCTGATCAGGTATAACAAAGTCCCCTCATCGAGTTTAACAAAGGCCCCTCATCGAGTATAACAAAGACCCCTGATCGAGTATAACAACGTCCCCTGATAGAGAATAACAAAGCCCCCTGATCGAGTAGAGCAAAGTCCCCTGATCGAGTATAACAAAGACCACTATCGAGTATAAAAAGTCCCCTCATCGAGTATAGCAAAGTCCCCTGATCGAGTATAGCAAAGTCCCCTGATCGAGTTTAACAAACTCACCTGAACGAGTATAACAAAGCCCCCTGAACGAGTATAACAAAGATACCTGATCGAGTATAAACAAGTGCCCTGATAGAGTATAACAAAGTTCCCTGATCGAGTATAGCAAAGTCCACTGATCGAGTATACCAAAGACCCCTGATCAAGTATAACAAAGCTCCGTGATCGAGTATAACAAAAGCCCTCATCGAGTATAACAAAGTCCCCTGATCGAGCATAAGAAAGTCCCTGATCATATAACAAAGACCCTGATCGAGTAGAACAAAGCTCCTGAACGAGGATAACAAAGATCCATGATCGGAGTATAACAAAGTCCCCACAGAGTATAACAAAGTCCCCAGATCGAGGCAGCAACAAAGGCCCTATCGAGTAAAAAATGAAAGTCCCCTGATCGAGTATAACAAAGTCCCCTGATCGAGTATAACAAAGTCCACTGATCGAGTATAACAAAGAACCCTGATCAAGAATAACAAAGAACCCTGATCGAGTATAACAAAGTCCCTAGATCCAGTATAACAAAGTCATTTGATAGAGTAAAACAAAGGCCCCTGATCGAGTATAACAAAGTCACTTGATCGAGTATAACAAAGTCCCCTGATCAAACATAACAAAGGCCCCTCATCGAGTATAACAAAGTCCCCTGATCGAGTATAACAATGGCCCCTTATCGAGTATAACAAGGCCCCTCATCGAATACAACAAAGCCCTCTAATCGAGTACAACAAAGTCCCCTGATCGAGTATAACAAAGTCCCCTGATCGAGTATAATAAAGGCTCCTCATCGAGTATAACAAAGTCCCCTCATCGAGATAACAATGTCCCCTGATCGAGTATAAAAAGTCCCCTCATCGAGTATAACAAAGGCCCCCCATCAAGAATAACAAATTCACCTTATCGAGTATGACAAAGGCCCCTGATCCAGTATAACAAAGGCCCCTGGTCGAGTATAACAAAGTCCCCTAATCGAGTAAAACAAAGTCCCCTGATCGAGTATAACAAAATCCCCTGATCGAGTATAACAAAGCCCCATTATCGAGTATAACAAAGTCCCCTGATTGAGTAAAACAAGGTCCCCTGATCAAGTAAAACAAAGTCCCAGATCAAAGTATAATAAAGTCATCTGATAGAGTAAAACAAAGGCCCCTCATCGAGTATAACAAAGTCCCCTTATCGAGTATAACAAATTTCCCTGATCGAGTATAACAATGGCCCCTTATCGAGTATAACAAAGGCCCTTGATCGAGTACAACACAGCCCCTTCATCGAGTATAACAAAGTCCCCCGATCGAGTATAACAAAGTCCCCTGATTGTGTATAACAAAGTCCCCTGATCGAGTATAACAAAGGCCCCTGGTCGAGTATAACAAAGTCCCCTGATCGAGTATAACAAAGGCCCCTAATCGAGTATAGCAAAGTCCCCTGATCGAGTATATTAAAGTCCCCTGATCGAGTATAACAAAGTCCAATGATCTGCCCTGATCAACTATAACAAAGTCCCCTAATCCAGTATAACAAAGGCCCCTCATCGAGTACAACAAAGGCCCCTGATCGAGTATAACAAAGTCCGCTGATCAAGTATAACAAAGCCCCTTAATGGAGTATAACAAAGTCCCCTGATCGAGTATAACAAAGTCCCCTGATGGTGTATAACAAAGTCCCCTGATCGAGTATAACAACGTCGCCTGATCGAGTATAACAAAGTCCCCTGATCGAGTAAAACAAAGTCCACTGATCGGGTATAACAAACTCCCCTGATCGAGTATAACAAAGTACCCTAATCGAGTATAACAAAGCCCCCTCATCGAATATAACAAAGCCCCTTAATCGAGTATAACAAAGTTCCCTGATCGAGTATAACAAAGCCCCCTGAACGAGTATAACAAAGATCCCTGATCGAGTATTACAAAGTCCCCTGATAGAATATAACAAAGCCCCTCATCGAGTATAACTAAGTCACCTGACCGAGTATAACAAATCCCCCTGAACGAGTATAACAAAGATCCCTGATCGAGTATAACAAAGTGCCCTGATAGAGTATAACAAAGTCCCCTGATAGAGTATAACAAAGCCCCTCATCGAGTATAACAAAGTCACCTGACCGAGCATAACAAAGCCCCCTGAACGAGGATAACAAAGATCCCTGATCGAGTATAACAAAGTCCCCTGATAGAGTATAACAAACTTCCCTGATCGAAAATAGCAAAGTCCACTGATCGAGTATAACAAAGATCCCTGATTGAGTATAACAAAGTCCCCTGATCGAGTATAACAAAGTCCCCTGATCGAGTATAACAAAGTCCCCTGATCGAGAATAACAAAGGCTCCTCATCGAGTATAACAAAGGCCCTCATCGAGCATAAATAAAGTCCCCTGATCGAGTATAACAAAGCCCTTATCGAGTATAACAAAGTCTCCTGATCGCATAACAAAAGTGCCCTAATCGATTATAACAAAGGCCCCTTTATCGAGTATAAAATACGCCCTGATCGAGTACAACAAAGGCCCCTGATCGAGTACAACAGCGCCCCTATCGAGTATAACAAAGTCCTCTGATCGACTATAACAAAGTCCCCTCATCGAGTATAACAAAGGCCCCTGTTCGAGTATAACAAAGGCCCCTGATTGAGTATAACAAAGCCCCCTTATCGAGTATAACAAAGTCCCCTGATCGAGGATAACAAAGTGCCCTAATCGATTATAACAAAGGCCCCTTATCGAGTATAACACACGTCCCTGATCGAGTACAACAAAGGCACCTGATCGAGTACAACAAAGGCCCCTGGTCCAGTATAACAAAGTCCTCTGATCGAGTATAACAAAGTCCTCTAGTAGAGTAAAACAAAGGCCCCTCATCGAGTATAACAAAGCCACTTGATCGAGCATAACAAAGTCCCCTGATCGAGTATAACAAAGACCCCTGATCAAACATAACAAAGGCCCCTCGTCGAGTATAACAAAGTCCCCTGATCGAGTATAACAATGGCCCCTTATCGAGTATAACAAGGCCCCTCATCGAGTACAACAAAGCCCCTTGATCGAGTACAACAAGGTTCCCTGATCGAGTATAACAAAGTCCCCTGATCGAGTATAACAAAGTCTCCTCATCGAGTATAACAAATTCCCCTCATCGAGTATAACAACGTCCCCTGATCGAGTATAAAAAGTCCCCTCATCGAGTATAACAAAGGCCCCTCATCAAGAATAACAAAGTCATCTGATAGAGTAAAACAAAGGCCCCTCATCGAGTATAACAAAGTCCCTGATCGAGTATAACAAAGTCCCTGATCAAGTATAGCAAAGCACCACCGAGTATAACAAAGTCCCTTATCGAGTAATATGAAAATTTCCTGATCGAGTATAACAATGGCCCCGTCGAGTATAACAGCGCCCCTTGATCGAGTACAACAAAGCGCCTTCATCGAGTATAACATAGTCCTTCGATCGAAAGTATAACAAAGTCCCCCGATCGAGTATAACAAAGGCCCCTGATCGAGTATAACAAAGTCCCCTGATTGTGTATAACAAAGTCCCCTGATCGAGTATAACAAAGGCCCCTGGTCGAGTATAACAAAGTTCCCTGATCGAGTATAACAAAGGCCCCTAATCGAGTAAAACAAAGGCCCCTCATCGAGTATAGCAAAGTCCCCTGATCGAGCATATTAAAGTCCCCTTTTCGAGTATAACAAAGTCCAATGAAATGCCCTGATCAACTATAACAAAGTCCCCTGATCGAGTATAACAAAGGCCACTCATCGAGTACAACAAAGGCCCCTGATCGAGTATAACAAAGTCCCCTGATCAAGTATAACAAAGCCCCTTAATCGAGTATAACAGAGTCCTCTGATCGAGTATAACAAAGTCCCCTGATCGAGTATAACAAAGTCCCCTGATCGATTATAACAATGGCCCCTTATCGAGTATAATAAGGCCTCTCATCGAGTACAACAAAGCCCCCTCATCGAGTATAACAATGTCTCCTGATCGAGTATAAAAAGTCCCCTCATCGAGTATAACAAAGGCCCCTCATCAAGAATAACAAAGTCCCCTTATCGAGTATGACAAAGGCCCCTGATCCAGTATAACAAAGGCCCCTGGTCGAGTATAACAAACTCCCCTGATCGAGTATAACAAAGCCCCCTGATCGAGTATAACAAAGTCCCCTGATTGAGTAAAACAAGGTCACCTGATCGAGTAAAACAAAGTCCCCAGATCAAAGTATAACAAAGTCATCTGATAGAGTAAAACAATGGCCCCTCATCGAGCATAACAAAGTCCCCTGATCGAGTATAACAAAGTCCCCTGATCAAGTATAACAAAGCACCCTCATCGAGTATAACAAAGTCCCCTTATCGAGTATAACAAATTTCCCTGATCGAGTATAACAATGGCCCCTTATCGAGTATAACAAAGCCCCTTTATCGAGTATAACAAAGGCTAATCCGATATAACAAAGGCCCCTCGCCGGTATAGCAAAAGTCCCTGATCGAGTATATTAAAGTCTGATCAAATGCAACAAGTCCAATAGTCTGCCCTGATCGGAGATATAGGGAATCTGGTCGAGTATAACAAAGTCCCCTGATCGAGTATAACAAAGGCCCCTAATCAAGTATAATAAAGGCCCCTCATCGAGTATAGCAAAGTCCCCTGATCGAGTATATTAAGGTCCCCTGATCGAGTATAACAAAGTCCAATGATCGAGTAAAACAAAGTCCACGGATCGGGTATAACAAAGTCCCCTGATCGAGTATAACAAAGTCGCCTGATCGAGTATAACAAAGTCCCCTGATCGCGTAAAACAAAGTCCCCTGATCAAATATAACAAAGCCCCTTAATCGAGTATAACAAATTTCCCTGATCGAGTATAACAAAACACCCTGAACGAGTATAACAAAGATCCCTGATCCAGTATAACAAAGTCACCTGATAGAGTATAACAAAGCCCCTCATCGAGTATAACAAAGTCACCTGACCGAGTATAACAAAGCCCCTTGAACGAGTATAACAAAGATCCCTGATCGAGTATAACAAAGTGCCCTGATAGAGTATAACAAAGTCCCCTGATAGAGTATAACAAAGCCCCTCATCGAGTATAGCAAAGTCACCTGACCGAGTATAATAAAGCGCCCTGAACGAGGATAACAAAGATCCCTCATCGAGTATAACAAAGTCCCCTGATAGAGTATAACAAAGCTCCCTGAACGAGGATAACAAAGATCCCTCATCGAGTATAACAAAGTCCCCTAATAGAGTATAACAAACTTCCCTGATCGAAAATAGCAAAGTCCACTGATCGAGTATAACAAAGATCCCTGATCTAGTAAGACAAGGCTCCTCATCGGCGAGGTACTAGCAGGGGCCTTTATAGGTACTAACAAAAGTCCTGATCGAGGTATAACAAAGTCCTGATCAGTACATAACAAAAGGCCCTGATCGAGGTATAGCAAAGTCCACACAGTCGAGTATAATAGCGTCGCCAGTCGGGAGTATAGCAAAGTCCCCTGATCCGAGAGTACAACAAAGTCACTTATCAAGTATAACAAAGTCCCTGATCCCTAAGTACGCCGAAGCTCATCGGTGTAGCCCCTCATCGAGTATAACAAAGCCCCCTCATCGAGTATAACAAAGGCTCCTGTTCGAGTATAACAAAGGCCCCTGATTGAGTATAACAAAGTCCCTTTATCGAATATAACAAAGTCCACCTTATCGAGTAAAACAAATACCCCTGATCGAGTGTAACAAAGTCCCCTGATTGAGTATAACAGAGGCCCCTCATCGAGTATAACAAAATCCCCTGATCGAGCATAACAAAGTCCCCTAATCGATTATAACAAAGGCC
>NW_024744920.1:0-7500 GCF_018991925.1 Homarus americanus
TATCAACAACAACAAAAACAACAACAACAACTAGACCCTCATACAGCCTCCTGTGTGCGTTACGGATACCTTTTTAATCACCGTGTACTGTGCATGTAGATAGTGGCTGTGCACGTGTGTTTATGTGTACCTGCGTTTGGTTAGGTTAAGTTAGTGCTAGATTACGTTGGGTTAGTGTTAGGGCCCTAATCAACAGGCATGGTAGCATTAAAGTTAACAGAAGCGAGATAGAAAGGTGGTTATACTTTCAAACAGATGGCGCTGGTGAGATAAACATAAAAGCAACACCTGGCAATCCTTATTTACTATGGCATCAACAGTTCTTGCGTATTAAGTTTCACGATATAATCTTCAATGTTTACACTTTAGACATTTAGTTATCCTATGGCGTTGATGTCTGCGTTAATGACTCTTGTGTGATTTGAAGCGAACCAAATAACAATAGTGAAGGGTTGTGGTTATGACTTACGGCTTACAACTATAGACAGGAGTTATAAAGCTGTTGAAGCTTGTGTTGTTAATAAGCATAATTTTTTTATAAAGATACCTGGTAGATAAGTGACCTCAGACGTGTACAGTGTGAGGAGACATGCTTTTTATTGTGTTAATACGGACTTACATCAGACCCATTGCCCTTCTCCCAGGTCTCACACTAGGAGGCCACACCTGTTTCGCTGCCCAGGAGCCACACCAAGAGCCACACCAGGAGCCACATCAAGAGCCACACCAAGAGCCACACCAGGAGCCACATCAAGAGCCACACCCAGAGCCACACCAAGAGCCACACCAGAGCCACATCAAGAGCCACACCAGGGCCACACCAGAGCCACACCAAGAGCCACACCAGGAGCAACATCATCGTCGTGGTCTTTATACCTCTTGGTCAGTAATAATATACAGTATATTTGGATAAAGGTTGATGACAGAATTCTGATGTGTAGCCAAAACCGGAGTGAGTTTTAGTGATAATGTTAACCTAACCTAACCCCAGGTAGGGGTTATGGTAATTATTCTTCTGGAATTAGACTGAAGGGGCTAATCTTCAGGTGATTCAGTAATTATAGGGAGATAACTCCGCTTTAAAGATCCAAAGCAATGTTGTCATCAACCATTGTGTGTTTTTGTTGTTTTTGTAGTAATTTGTACATGTTTTGTTATTAGAATGTGTTTGTTGCTGTCAATTGTGGTGACCAAATTTAGGGTAAAGGTAAGGTAAGGTAAAAGTTAGGTTTGGTTAGGTTAGGTTATTCTTGGGTGTCTATGTCATGACTAATGACGGCTAACCTGTTAAACTAATGGTTCATATTACGCTTACACATCCACAAAACCTTCTGAGTCTCCCAGTGGAAATGTCCTCCGTTCCTCTCTGTTTCTTTAGTTCTCAGTTGACGTTAGTTTTGACAAGTGAATTTATTTGCATAACGCGAATTGTTATATTTCCGAGTATTGTATTTTTGTGTTGTTTCTATTAGAGGTGATTTAATGCCAGGGCATTAGTTCTAGCAGTGTAGACTGACAGGCATGGTCAGGAAGTGTGTTTTATGTTTATTTGAGATCTAATACATGAATAATTTCAACAATTGCTTTTGATGGGTTGAGGACTCTGTGGTGCTATAGACATCTGTGAAAGAACGCAATCTTGAAAATTGATTGTTGAAAGTACATGTAAGGACCCCATTTGTGAGTACAACAGAGTACATTGTGAAGTGATAACAGTGTTAAAATAATTGCAATTGAAAAGACAGTGAATACTTGTTGAGTACCGAGGGACAGTCTTGTAACGTATTACCAATTTATTTTTTTGAGCAAGACTCAGTAAGGAAATGCCTTTGGTTCTCTTTGAAGTTGTTTGATTTAGAGTACTGTACAGTGTAATTTGGGAAGGGTTATACAGTGTTGCACTCACACAGAGGTTGACAATAACAAGTACAATTGTTTTGAGGTGCATGTAAGTTTGTCTTGGAAAGTGACAGAGTACAGTGATGTTTTTCTCGTGTACTCATCAGTGAAGCAGTGAAGTAAAAGTTCACATTCCAGTATTATCACTAGGAGTGAGTAATAGTTGAGTAGTATTTGTGCAATAATTTTGAACAGTATTTCAAATGTTTTTTGAGTATTAGAGGAAGTTAGCAGTAGTTCGTTTGTTTTGAAGGTGTGTACTGTGCCCGTGTTGTGTAGTTATAGTGACTTTAGCGTGGGTGGAAGGCAGTTGGTTTTCAAACCAGTAAGCGCCACGCTCCTCCTCCCACAGGTCCCTATCGCAGCCTAGGCCGTGTCTGTAGCGTGGATGACGCATTCACTAGTCTGGTGGAGATGTCTGGGTCCCAGAATGCATCTGTGAACCCCGACCGTCAGTGGCTCCTACCACTATGGCCCATGGGGGTAGTATTTCCAACGCCTTGCCCGTGGTGAACCCGGATCGTCAAGCCCCTGCTACTGCCAGCCCCATCATTGGTGGATGAGGACGTACATAACTCGGTGGGTTGTTAGTGTGGTGGGTGTTAGTCACCGGAATTATGAGAGTTTGTTGGAAGGTGTCACTTGGTGATGAGACCTGGGCGGCCATGGAGTATTGTCCCTGGGGTGTTGAGTGTTGTACTGAGGTGGCTCTGGTTTTATTACTTAGGTGCTGTAGAGTTTATGTGCGTTTGGTGTGTGTACACCGGTAGTGGTGCAAGTAAATTGAGCCTGAGGGCATGGTACCAGGAGTTCTTGTTTTGGGTAGTACAACGTCTTTTCTGTCACCATTTTTGTGTTTAATAAACATTGTATTTGTATGTGGGTCTATGATTCACCTATAGTATTCACCGTTGTTCTTTCCCTAATACTCGATACTATATTTACATTCACCCATGGGCCTCCTCTCGTCACGCTACCAGGTCAGAGTATTACGTAAAATGTTGTAAGAGTGCCGCCCTTACAGGGTGGCATTGTGGTGCGCGCTCATACAAATGTGGCCTCAGGGTCAGTAGCGGCCACCGCTTCTTCATCTAATCTTCAGGTGCTCCAGAATCACTGTTATCTGTCATCACGATGCTAGACGATCATAGGTTCTCCTCTCTTGGGTGAGAAACATTACTAACGGGAGACACCATTGAGGGAAGGTTACAGAGAGTACATCATCTATCCTGTGTCTGGTTTACCTGTACTTAATTTGCATACTGTAATTACGTAAATGTGAAAAGGGTTACTGAAAAAGGTTATTGTTGTTATGATTTGTTTTAGTCTGTTTCTTTTGTTATTCGATTAGTTTGTTTGTGGTGATAGTCTATAAAAGGATATAGTGACGTAGTGAGATGTGTGTGTGTGTGTGTGGTGTGTGTTGCAGTTAATGGTCAATAGGGGCTTGGGTTTTTAGGACTTGGGCCTTGCGTTTTGGGTCTTGCCTCTTGGTTCTTACGTGTCTGTTCTTGCGTCTTGGGTCTTGGTGTGTTTGGGTCTTTTCCTCTTAGGTTTGAGTTGTACCGTTTGTGACCCTGGCAGTCTTGAGCTGGTGGTGAGCCGAGTAACATGAAAGGTTAAGTGTTGTTGCAGCCATTACTGGCTACCCACCATCACCACCATCACTACTACTACCATCACCACCATTATCACTCTACTACTACGACTACTACTACTTCCGCATCACTACCACCACTCCAAGCACTCTCCACCACCACCACCACACCTTCACCACCACACCTTCACCACCACCACCACCACCACCACCACCACCACACCACCTACCACCACCACCCCTTCACCAGCTGTGAATATCTGGACCACCTAGAGCCACCTGACACACACACACACACACACACACACACACACACACACACACACACACACACACACACACCTTTCACTCACACTCATTATCGTATCATCACGTACACAGCGTTGTGGAGGGTTGTGTAAAAGTGTTAAACATTTGAGAAAGAAAATCTAGAAATGTGATGTTTAATATTTTCTGATCAGGTAACTCATTCTTCTCGTGTGAGTAACGTTGGTGAGTGACTTATGTGAGTAAGGTGTGAGTGTTGGAGGGTCTCGCAGGAATTTGTGTTTCTGTCACACTGTCTGTCTGTCTGTCTTTGTCTGTCTGTCACTTTCCTCTCTGTCTATGTCTCTTTCTTTGTCTATTTCCCTCTGTCTCTCCCCTCTCTATCTGTCTCTCCGTCTCTGTATCTCAAGTTTTAGGTCAAGGATTTTCTACAAGAAATCAGAATCGTTTGCCATTTGTCTGGTGACTAAAAGTAGCTCCTGTCAGTTGTTGCTACTAGATGTTGCTGTCAAATGTTGCTGTCAGATATTACTGTCAGATATTACTGTCAGGTGTTGCTGTCAGATGGTGCTGTCAGATATTACTGTCAGATATTACTGTCAGGTGTTGCTGTCAGGTGGTGCTGTCAGATATTACTGTCAGATGTTGCTGTCAGGTGGTGCTGTCAGGTGGTGCTGCCGTGTGAATGTGGTCTTATAGTCGCCGCTTATAGCAACAGTACCTGGTACCATCATGGCCGACGTGTTGGTATCGTGTGTCCTCCAGCCGCTTACCATAATAAAAAGGTACCAAACACCTACCGCTAAACTAGTTAACACAGCCTCCACACACCCACACACCGGTACCATTACTAGTGCCTACCACAGTGCTTACTAGTGCCTGCCACAGTGCTTACTAGTGCCTGCCACAGTGCCTACTAGTGCCTGCCACAGTGCCTACTAGTGCCTGCCACAGAGCCTACTAGGTGCCTGCCACAGTGCCTACTAGTGCCTGCCACAGTGCCTACTAGTGCCTGCCACAGTGCCTACTAGTGCCTGCCACAGTGCCTACTAGTGCCTGCCACAGAGCCTACTAGTGTCTACCAGTGAGTTGGTACTCCACCACAGTCCCTACTACACCAACTAGTGTTTACCACAGTCCTTACCACAGTGTCTAGTATCTACCACCTACTAGTACCTACCAGAGTGTCGCGTACGTGCCACACCTGCCTTCCACTTACAGGTAGAAGGAGGGAGGGAGGGAGGGTAGATTGCTGGGTGGATGAGGGAGAAATGGCTCCTTGGGTCCGTCTGGGAGGGAGTCCACCCTCTGGGCACTACCGTCACCGCCTTGACATTTTAAACTGATGGACACCACAGGCCTCTCCTCCTCCTCCATCCCCTCCTCCCCCTCCCTCCATCCTCCATCCCTCCCTCCCTCTCCCCCTCCCTCCCTCCCTCCCTCCCTCCTCCCTCCCTCCTCCTCACACACAATATGTCAATACTGTTGTTGTCCACTGCTACTGCCCTTGTTGTTGCTTTCCTGCTCCCCTGCTACTGCGCCACTTTCCTGCTAATGGCTGTGGTTGTGTGTGTGTGTGTGTGTGTGTGTGTGTGTGTGTGTGTGTGTGTGTGTGTGTGTGTGTGTGTGTCATGCTTGGTCGTGTCCATCTCGTCCGTGGTATTTCCTTGGTGTGAAATTGATGTCTCTTAAGCGGTGGACCAAGTTTCTGGAGACTGGGTGTTGAGCCATATGGGTGTTCGGGAGCATGGGGTGTTATAAGTGTTGGGGGCCATGGGGTGTGAGACATGGAGTGTTGGGCCATGGGTGTTGGGGAGCCATGGGGTGTTGGGGGCCATGGGGTTTTGGGGCCATGGGGTGTTGGGCCATGGGGTGTGGGCCATCTGGTGGGGGCCATGGGGTGTTGGGGCCATCTGGTGTTGGGGGCCATCTGGTGTTGGGGGCCATCTGGTGTTGGGGGCCATGGGTGTGGGGCCATCTGGTGTTGGGGCCATCTGGTGTTGGGGGCCATGGGGTGTTGGGGCCATCTGGTGTTGGGGGCCATCTGGTGTTGGGGCCATCTGGTGTTGGGGCCATGGGTGTGGGGGGCCATTTGGTGTTGGGACATGGGGTGTTGGGGGCCATGGGGTGTGGGGCATCTGGTGTTGGGGGGCCATGGGGTGTGGGGGCCATGGGGTGTGGGGGCCATCTGGTGTTGAGGGTTCGATTTAATGCTAACTTATACAGTACTTGTTGTTGTTCGTGTGTGTGTGTGTGTGACAATGGGCCTCAGTATTAATGGGCCCTCTCATTAGATACTGTCATTAGGTCATTAGTTTGTGACCATTAACATATTATAGTAAATAAATCAGGTCCTATTTGGAATGTAGTTTATTAGGGTAAACACACACACACACACACACACACACACACACACACACACACACACACACACACACACACACACACACACACACACACGTGGGTTATTTAGAGATTTATTATACTGTGGGACTACTGAGTGTATTGGTTTTCTAAGACAAAACAATTTACTAAGCTGGGTGTCTCAGTCAGCCACCAGTTGTCTGTGGAGGTGGTGCTGGCCCTCCTTCTCCCTCCTCCCTCTCCCATGAAAGATGAACCCCTCCTCCTTCCCTCCCATGGTGGTGGTGGTGAGGGGGTACACCTGAGGTCAATGGTCGTGTGTGACATTCTTGTGATGAACGACCACTACTTTCAGAATGTGCGACCAACCGGAAACATAAAAACAATGTGCTCTTTTTACCATTGTGTGTGTGTGTGTGTGTGTGTGTGTGTGTGTGTGTGTGTGTGTGTGTGTGTGTGTGTGTGTGTGTGTGTGTGTGTGTGTGTGTGTGTGTGTGTGTGTGTGTGTTGTGTGTGTGTGTGTGTGTGTGTGTGTGTGTGTGTGTGTGTGTGTGTGTGTGTGTGTGTGTGTGTGTGTGTGTGTGTGTGTGTGTGTGTGTGTGTGTGTGTGTGTGTGTGTGTGTGTGCCAGGGTGGGTGTAGCCGGACGGGTTTTGGTGTTGGTGTCTTAAGGCCAGCAGGCCAGTTTGACCTGCAACCAACCTTTTATATCACTTCCAACACCACAACCACAAAATCTACCCTCCTCACCACTACCACCTCCCCTCACACACCTCCCTCACCACTACCACACCTCCCTCCCTACCACACCTCCCTCACCACTACCACACTCCCTCCCACCACTACCACCTCCCTCACCCACTACCACACCTCCCTCACCACTACCACACCTCCCTCACCACTACCACACCTCCTCACCTACCACACCTCCCTCCCCACCACCTCCCCTCCCCACTACCCACCTCCCCTCACCACCACACCTCCCTCCCCACCCACCTTCCCACCACCACACCTCCCTCACCCACTACCACACCCACCTCCTCACCACTACCACCTCCTCACCACTACCACCTCCTCTACCACACCTCCTCACCACTACCACACCTCCCTCCCACTACCACCTCCACCACACACCTCCTCACCACTACCACCTCCTCACCTCCTCCACCACTACACACCTCCTCACCACTACACACCTCCCTCACCACTACACCTCCCTCACCACTACCTCCCTCACCCACACCTCCTCACCACCATACCACCTCCTCACCCACCACTCCACCACCTCCTCACCCTACCATCCTCACCACACCTCCCACTACACCTCCTCCCACTACCACACCTCCTCACCACTACCACCTCCTCACCACACCA
>NW_024744920.1:12500-15000 GCF_018991925.1 Homarus americanus
AATCACCCTAACGCTAACCTAACCTAACCTAACCTAATATAATTTAACTTAGCCTGACCTAACCTAACATGACCTCTCTCTCTCTCTCCAGATCAAGAACAAGGTCACTATGAACCACTCTCTTGATCATCATGGGTCACCTTCAAAAATAAACCTTTTTTTTTGTCTCTGTTATTATCGGCGTTGAACATACATGAACAAACACCTGAAGAATATGAGTTTTTTCCCCACAGCAGATGTTTAGTGAGGGACTGGAACCTGTTTAAAGAGACCTAATGGTATAATTCCCTTGCTTGGCCTCGAGTGTGACGCCACGGTGAATGATAAACAGTAAACTTGACGTAATAAGGTGTGGAAATATACACCAATCTATTTACTAATTAAAAACTATATATTATTAACATTATAAGACAAGTTTGGTTGAGAATTAAAGAATATATTTCAATTTTAGAATCATATAAACATTAAAGGTCAATATGGTGTTCAACCTCGTATGTGCTCCACCTACGACAGCTGAACATTAACTGAAGGTATTATTGATGGTCCCTCAGATTATATATACGTCACGTGAGGGTGGTTGCCAGATGTCTGATATTGAAGGGCTTATATTTTACTTATTATGGTCGTATTAGTTATTATAGTCGTCTTAAAATTATTCAAAGGATTAATTTTCATTTAAGTTAGCGTTTGGTTAGGTTAGGTTAGCGTTAGGTTAGGTTAGATTAGGTTAGCGTTAGGGTGTTTACTCATCAGGTGAAATAATCTGGGGTGGTTAATCTTCACTTGGTTCAAGACGACTGACCCCAATGACCAATTAGTAGACAGCCAAGGTGCAAGTCACAGATCGTATGGCCTGACCGTGTAGACTAACTGTTCTTATTAGTAGATGTCAGAGGTGGCTGACAGACAGACAGACAAGCAGACAGACAGACAGGAAGACAGGCAGACAAACAGACAGACAGGCAGACAAGCAGACAGACAGGCAGACAGGCAGACAGACGTACGTGTGACCTCTGCTCCCTTGTCTGACACAGGTGAGGGTTTGGCTCCTGACCTCCTGACCTAACCTAACCGAACCTAACTGACTGACTGATTGACTGACTGACTGACTGGCTGGAACCTTCACCTTAAACAAGAGAGGAAGAGAAACTATCAACACGACACCTCATCATCAGTCAAGTGTCACAGCTCCGCCATTATGACTTCTGACACACGACACCTGGAGGTTGATCCTGGTGTCGGGAGAGAAAAAGTCAGATGACCACCCCACCGCACCACTCAACCCCACCTCACCCCACCCCACCCACCCCATCACCCACCCACACCCCACCGCACCACCCCCGCACACCCACCGCACCCTCAACCCACCCACCCACCCACCCAACCCCACCCCCACCCCACCCACCCCCACCCACCCACCCACCGCACCCACCCCACCGCACCATAGCCCCACCTCACCCCACCCACCCCACCCCACCCCCCCACCCCACCCCCCACACCCACCCCACCCCATCCCACCCCACCCCACCCACCACCCACCCCTCAACCCCAATCTCTACCCCACCCCACCCCACCCCACCCCACCCATCCCACCGCACCCCACCCCACCCCACAAGAAAACGAGAAACAGAGTAAACTTGACTCGTGTGGGTTAAGACCAGACAGTAGTTGGAGGTTGGAAGGAGAGCCAGGAAGGAAATTTAACTCATGCTGACAGCGAACACACACACACACACGCACAGCACGCACACGCACGCACACACGCACGCACAGCACACACACAACACTTGAAGAAGAGACACACACACACACACTGGTTGACAACAGCATGGAGAAATTTCTGAACTGGGAGACTTGATTCTGTGTGGTGGACTAAAACTCATTCAGTACACCTTCAAGTCCTAGAAGGCTCCTCCCTCCTCTCCTCCTCTTCCACCTCATCCTCCTCCCCATCCCCGGCCAACTCCTATCAGGTCAGTTGGTTCCCCGTCTGTCTGTCTCTGTTCAGGTCATCAGAAGTCATACAGTACTGAGTAGAGGCAGGCTGGTGTGTGTGTGTGTGTGTGTGTGTGTGTGTGTGTGTGTGTGTGTGTGTGTGTGTGTGTGTGTGTGTGTGTGTGTGTGTGTGTGTGTGTCCTGCGCTCCAGTTTCCTCCTTTATTAACAATAAACAATTATAACTTATACTAACCATCCAAACGTCTACTAACTAACAAAATAGTGAAATAATCAGAGAATACGAGAGAGTTGAAATATTACTTCAGTTAGCCTTAAATATTTCGTTTTCTTTCATAACTTAACTACAGAAAACGAACAACTTTATGGTAAAGTCTTTTAAAATTACTTCCATCGCCATAAAGGTACATTATCTTAGCGAACCATTTTATAATAACAGAAATACAGGAGGAATATAAATTAATATGCCTGTCGGGTTTATAAATTTAGTATTTAGTTTTCAGAGTGATAGAAAGACAGACGAACAGACAGACAAAGAGAGGGAG
>NW_024744921.1:0-2128 GCF_018991925.1 Homarus americanus
TGTGTGTTACATCTGCCCGTGTCCTCTGTAATGTGTAGGTATTAAGTTACCAGTGATGTTAGGTTTAAGTTGTATTATCTTTTGGATTGTCTGAATATATAAGTTATGGTTAGACTGCCAGGTGGCTATGCCGGGTTAGTTGTGCCTTCTATAAGATGTCAATATATAGGAGTTGGGTGATATGTCCTTATAAAGTTGTGAATTGTAATTTTCAATATTATATTTTGACATATTTAGTGTTTATGTGATCCTGGAATTTAATGAGTATTTGAAGTTTAATTGAAGAACCTGTGACCGTAGTCCGGGTGAGATTATCAAGGAATAATATGACAAGGACATTAATTTATGATTATTATAATGTGTTATCCACTTCCTGTTTATCATTCATTAAAGTTCTGCTTCAGGTTTTAAACATGAGGAGAAATATTGGATGAAGGGAGGAAATCACATATTATATATTTAATATTTCCCAACACAGGCCACAGAATCTTAATAACTCATCCAATGGCCTCCTTTTCTTCAACCACCTGAGTCTTCTGGGACCGAGGACTCATGAGTGGACGAGTTACATTCTATCCAATAATTCATTCTATTATATTTCACCACGTAATACTATTTTTCAAGAACGGTAGTAGCGAGAGGTGGAAGTGATCACGTAACAACCTTGTTTAGTGTTACTGGTGGTGAGCAAGCTAGAACGCCTCCTCACTTAGGTTGTTATATCTCAAAAGCTCACTATATTCTCCACAGAATCTCAAGTGAAAGCAAAGATAATTAAGGAAAGACGAGTCCACATGACACCTCTCCTCCCTTGGTTGTTTGGGATTTAGGCCTATTAACTGCCATGGTCATTAAGGCCGTCAACCTCAAGCTACATCCACAACAGAAATATCTTTACTTTTTTTACTTTTATCCTCTTCACCACTGATCGGCTCGTTAGCCATTTGGGCGATCGGTCACGTCTCTGTTATGCATTGTTTGCAAATACTGGGCATGCACCGGCTCCTGTTGGTCAAATCTGGTCTTGAAAGAGCTCACATTCGGTGCCGTCACAACACTTTCTGGTAGTGAGGTGAATGTGCCTGCCCCTGGTTCAGCCACACCTCCACCATCCATCCAGCTTAACGGTACTACCCTCTCTAATGTTACCCACTTTCGGTATCTCGGCTCCTACCTGTCCACCACTGCAGACATCGATGAAGAGACTCAACATCGGATCAGATGTGCATCTCAAGCCTTTGGCAGACTCCGTACCCGTGTCTTCAGCTGTAGGGAGCTGAAATTGTCTACAAAGCTGCAAGTATATCGAGCAGTGGTCCTCTCCACCCTGCTATATGGCAGCGAGACATGGGTCACATACAGGAGGCACCTCAAGGCACTTGAAAACTTTCACCAACTTAGTCTACGTTCAATCCTCCGAGTTCACTGGGAAAACAAGAGAACAAATGCTAGTATTCTCGCTGACACCAACTGTAGGAGCATCGAGGCTACCATTATCCATGAGCAACTACGCTGAACTGGCCATGTTACCCTCATGGACGACAGCAGACTGCCAAAGCAGCTACTTTACAGTCACCTAACGAATAGTAAAGGTAACGCTGCCGGGCAACAGAAAAGGTATAAGGATAGTCTTAAAACAACCCTGAAAAAGTGCCAAATCGACCCCCTCACCTGGGAAACGGTCACACTACACCGTAACGCTTGGAGGAGCACCACACGAGAATGTGTCAATACTTTCGGATTAGCCCGACTGCAAACCGAGGCAGACATTCACTAATGCCGGATAGATGCTGCCGCCGCCCTCCCGCACTAGATGTAGCCCTCTACATGTGCAACTTCTGTGATTGACTCTGCCGGTCCCGTACCGGTCTCTGTAGTCACCTCAGAACTCACCAACGAAGGTGACATCCTTAATAACTCATATCATTGTATCATAGCTGGATGATTGTCATACTTTATTTCGAGTGACAACAAAGTAGTAGTAAGTAGTGTGTGTGTGTGTCGTGACTTTGCCACCATTTTACCGCCACTTTCGGCTATTCTTCATATTTTGCTATTCATTGCTTTTTTTTTCGTGATTAATAATAACTTTTATTGGTACTTGACTCGGCCAAAATATCAGTTTTTT
>NW_024744922.1:0-16624 GCF_018991925.1 Homarus americanus
TGTTATACTCGATCAAGGGACTTTTGTTATACTCGATCAGGGGACTTTGTTATACTCGTCCAGGGGCCTTTGTTATACTCGATCACTAGACTTTGTTATACTCGTTAAAGGGACTTTGTTATACTCGATAAGGGGAATTTGTTATACTCGATAAGGGGACTTTGTTAGACTCGAACAGGGGACTTTGTTATACTCGACCAGGGAACTTTGTTATACTCGATTAGGCGGATTTGTTATTCTCGATCAGGGGACTTTGTTATACTCGATCAGGGGCCTTTGTTATACTCGAGAAGAGGGCTGTGTTAAACTCGATCAGGGGACTTTGTTATACTCGATCTGGAGGCTTTGTTATTCTCGATCAGGGGACTTTGCTATACTCGACCAGGGGACTTTGTTATACTCGATCAGTGGTCTTTGTTATACTCGACCAGGGGACTTTTTTATACTTGACCAATGGACTTTGTTATACTCGATGTTAGGCTTTTGTTGTACTCGATCTGGCGACTTTATTATACTCGAGCAGGGGACTTTGTTATACTCCATCAGGGGACTTTGTTATACTCAATCAGGGGACTTTGTTATACTCGATTAGGGCCCTTTGTTATACTCGATGAGAGGGTTTTGTTATACTCGACCAGGGGACTTTGTTATACTCGATCAGGGGACTTTGTTATACTCGACCAGGGGACTTTTTTATAATTATTCAGGGGACTTTGTCATACTCGATCAGTAGACTTTCCTATATTTGACCAATGGACTTTGCTATACGCTATGAGGGGCTTTTGTTATACTCGATCTGGGGACTTTGTTATTATCGACCAGGAGACTTTGTTATACTCGATCATGGGACTTTGTTATACTCGAGCAGAGGACTTTGCTATACTCGATCAGGGGATATGTTATACTCGATCAGGGGACTTTGTTATACTTGATTAGGGGCTTTGTTATACTCGATCAGGGGACTTTGTTATATTTGATCAGAAGACTTTGTTATACTCGACGAGGGGCCTTTGCTATACTCGATTAGAAAACTTTGTTATACTCGACCAGGGGACTTTGCTATACTCGATCAGGGGACTTTGATATACTCGACCAGTGGACTTTGTTATACTCGATCAGGGGATATGTTATACTCGATCAGGGTACTTTGTTATACTCGACCAGGGGACTTTGTTATACTCGAACAGAGGCCTTTGTTATACTTGGTCAGGTGACTTTGTTATGCTCGATCTGGGGAGTTTGTTATACTGGGCCAGGAGACTTTGTTATACTCGATCAGGGGATATGTTATACTCGATCAGGGGACTGCGTTATACTGGAACAGGGGACTTTGTTATACTCGATCAGGGGACTTTGTTATATTCAATAAGGGGACTTAATGTTAGACTCGAACAGGGGACTTTTTTATACCTGACCAATGGACTTTGTTATACTCGATTAGGGGCCTTTGTTATACTCGATCAGGGACTTTGTTATAGTCGACCAGGGGACTTTGTTATACTCGATCAGGGGACTTTGTTATACTCGATCAATAGGCTTTGTTATACTTGATGAGGGGACTTGCTATACTCGACCAGGGGAGTTTGTTATACTCGATCAGGGGACTCTGTTATACTCGAGGAGGAGACTTTGCTATACTCGATCAGGGGACTTTTTTATACTCGACCAGAGGACTTTGTTATACTCGATCAGGGGATATGTTATACTCGTCCAGGGGGCTTTGTTATACTAGGATCAGGGGACTTTGTTATGCTCGATCAGGGAACTTTGTCTTACTCGATCAGGGCCCTTTGTTATACTCGACCAGGAGAATTTGTTATAATCGATTAGGGGACTCTGTTATGCTCGATCTAGGGTCTTTGTTAAACTGGGCCAGGAGACGTTGTTATACTCGATCAAGGGATATGTTATACTCGATCAGGGGACTTTGTTATACTGGACCAGGGGACTTTTTTATACTTGACCAACGGACTTTGTTATACTCGATAAGGGGCCTTTCTTATACTCGATCAGGGGACTTTGTTATACTCGAGCAGTGGACTTTGTTATATTCGATCAGGGGACTTTTTTATACTCGACCAGAGGACTTTGTTTTATTCGATTAGGGGACTTTGTTATACTCGACCAGGGGACTTTTTTATACTCGACCAGAAGACTTTGTTATACTCGAACAGGGGATATGTTATACTCGATCAGGGGACTTTGTTATACTCAACCAGAGGGCTTTGTTATACTCAATCAGGGGACTTTGTTATACTCGATCAGGGACTTTGTTATACTCGACCAGGGTACTCTTTTATACTTGATCAGGGGACTTTGTCATACTCGATCAGTGGACTTTCCTATATTTGACCAATGGACTTTGCTATAATCGATGAGGGGCGTTTGTTATACTCGATCAGGGGACTTTGTTATACTCGACCAGTGGACTTTGTTATACTCGATCAGGGGATATGTTATACGCGATGAGGGTACTTTGTTATACTTGATTAGGGGACTTTGTTATCCTCGATCAGAGGACTTTGTTATACTTGATCAGAGGACTTTGTTATACTCGGCCAGGGGCCTTTGTTATCCTCGATTAGAAAACTTTGTTATACTCGACCAGGGGACTTTGTTATACTCCACCAGGGACTTTGTTATACTCGATCAGGGGATATGTTATACTCGATAAGGGGACTTTGTTATACTCGGTTCAGGGGACTTTGTTATACTCGTCCAGGGGGCTTTGTTATACTAGGATCTGGGGACTTTGTTTTACTCGATTAGGGGACTTTGTCTTACTTGATCAGGGCCCTTTGCTATACTCGACCGGGGGACTTTGTTATAATCGATCAGGTGACTTTGGTATGCTCGATCTAGGGACTTTGTTATACTGGGCCAGGGGACTTTTTTATACTCGATCAGGGATCATTGTTACGCTGCACCAGGGGCCATTTTTATTCTCGATTAGGGGACTTTGTTATACTCGGTTAGGGGACTTTTGTTACACTCGATCAGGGGACTTTTATATACTCGACCAGGGGCCTTTGTTATACTCGAATAGGGGACTTTGTTTTACTCGATAAGGGCACTTTGTTAGACTCGAACAGGGGACTTTGTTGTACTCGATCAGGGGACTTTGTCTTACTCGATCAGGGCCCTTTGCTATACTCGACCGGGGGACTTTGTTATAATCGATCAGGGGACTTTGGTATGCTCGATCTAGGGACTTTGTCATACTGGGCCAGGGGACTTTTTTATACTCGATCAGGGGACTTTGTTATACTCGACCAGGGGACTTTTTTATAATTAATCAGGGGACTTTGTCATACTCGATCAGTGGACTTTCCTATATTTGACCAATGGACTTTGCTATACTCGATGAGGGGCTTTTGTTATACTCGATCTGGTGACTTTGTTATTATCGACCAGGAGACTTTGTTATACTCGATCATGGGACTTTGTTATACTCGAGCAGAGGACTTTGCTATACTCGATCAGGGGATATGTTATACTCGATCAGGGGACTTTGTTATACTTGATTAGGGGCTTTGTTATACTCGATCAGGGGACTTTGTTATATTTGATCAGAAGACTTTGTTATACTCGACGAGGGGCCTTTGCTATACTCGATTAGAAAACTTTGTTATACTCGACCAGGGGACTTTGCTATACTCGATCAGGGGACTTTGATATACTCGACCAGTGGACTTTGTTATACTCGATCAGGGGATATGTTATACTCGATCAGGGTACTTTGTTATACTCGACCAGGGGACTTTGTTATACTCGAACAGAGGCCTTTGTTATACTTGGTCAGGTGACTTTGTTATGCTCGATCTGGGGAGTTTGTTATACTGGGCCAGGAGACTTTGTTATACTCGATCAGGGGATATGTTATACTCGATCAGGGGACTGCGTTATACTGGAACAGGGGACTTTGTTATACTCGATCAGGGGACTTTGTTATATTCAATAAGGGGACTTAATGTTAGACTCGAACAGGGGACTTTTTTATATATGACCAATAGACTTTGTTATACTCGATTAGGGGCCTTTGTTATACTCGATCAGGGACTTTGTTATAGTCGACCAGGGGACTTTGTTATACTCGATCAGGGGACTTTGTTATACTTGATCAATAGGCTTTGTTATACTTGATGAGGGGACTTGCTATACTCGACCAGGGGACTTTGTTATACTCGATCAGGGGACTTTGTTATACTCGAGCAGGAAACTTTGTTATACTCGATCAGGGGACTTTTTTATACTCGACCAGAGGACTTTGTTATACTCGATCAGGGGATATGTTATACTCGTCCAGGGGGCTTTGTTATACTAGGATCAGGGGACTTTGTTATGCTCGATCAGGGGACTTTGTCTTACTCGATCAGGGCCGTTTGTTATACTCGACCAGGAGAATTTGATATAATCGATTAGGGGACTCTGTTATGCTCGATCTAGGGTCTTTGTTAAACAGGGCCAGGAGACGTTGTTATACTCGATCAAGGGATATGTTATACTCGATCAGGGGACTTTGTTATACTGGACCAGGGGACTTTTTTATACTTGACCAACGGACTTTGTTATACTCGATAAGGGGCCTTTCTTATACTCGATCAGGGGACTTTGTTATACTCGATCAGGGGAATTTTGTTATACTCGATCAGGGGATATGTTATATTCGATCAGGGGACTTTGTTATACTCAACCAGAGGACTTTGTTATACTCGATCAGGGGAGTTTGTTATACTCAATCAGGGGACTTTGTTATACTCGATGAGGGGCTTTTGTTATCCTCGATCAGGGGACTTTGTTATACTCGACCAGGGGACTTTTTTATACTCGATCATGGGACTTTGCTATACTCGACCAGAGGACTTTGTTATACTCGATCAGGGGATATGTTATACTCGATGAGGGGACTTTGCTATAATTGATTAGGGGACTTTGTTATATTCGATCAGGGGAATTTTGTTATACTCGATATGAGGACTTTGTTATACTCGACCAGGGGCCTTTGTTATACTCGATAAGAAAACTTTGTTATACTCGACCAGGGTACCTTGTTATACTCGATCAAGGGACTTTTGTTATACTCGATCAGAGGACTTTGTTATACTCGTCCAGGGGCCTTTGTTATACTCGATCACTAGACTTTGTTATACTCGTTAAAGGGACTTTGTTATACTCGATAAGGGGAATTTGTTATACTCGATAAGGGGACTTTGTTAGACTCGAACAGGGGACTTTGTTATACTCGACCAGGGAACTTTGTTATACTCGATTAGGCGGATTTGTTATTCTCGATCAGGGGACTTTGTTATACTCGATCAGGGGCCTTTGTTATACTCGAGAAGAGGGCTGTGTTAAACTCGATCAGGGGACTTTGTTATACTCGATCTGGAGGCTTTGTTATTCTCGATCAGGGGACTTTGCTATACTCGACCAGGGGACTTTGTTATACTCGATCAGTGGTCTTTGTTATACTCGACCAGGGGACTTTTTTATACTTGACCAATGGACTTTGTTATACTCGATGTTAGGCTTTTGTTGTACTCGATCTGGCGACTTTATTATACTCGAGCAGGGGACTTTGTTATACTCCATCAGGGGACTTTGTTATACTCAATCAGGGGACTTTGTTATACTCGATTAGGGCCCTTTGTTATACTCGATGAGAGGGTTTTGTTATACTCGACCAGGGGACTTTGTTATACTCGATCAGGGGACTTTGTTATACTCGACCAGGGGACTTTTTTATAATTATTCAGGGGACTTTGTCATACTCGATCAGTAGACTTTCCTATATTTGACCAATGGACTTTGCTATACGCTATGAGGGGCTTTTGTTATACTCGATCTGGGGACTTTGTTATTATCGACCAGGAGACTTTGTTATACTCGATCATGGGACTTTGTTATACTCGAGCAGAGGACTTTGCTATACTCGATCAGGGGATATGTTATACTCGATCAGGGGACTTTGTTATACTTGATTAGGGGACTTTGTTATACTCGATCAGGGGACTTTGTTATATTCGATCAGAAGACTTTGTTATACTCGACGAGGGGCCTTTGCTATACTCGATTAGAAAACTTTGTTATACTCGACCAGGAGACTTTGCTATACTCGATCAGGGGACTTTGATATACTCGATCAGGGACTTTGTTATACTCGTCCAGTGGGCTTTGTTATACTATGATCAGGGGACTTTGTTATTCTCGACCAGGGGACTTTGTTATACTCGAACAGAGGCCTTTGTTATACTCGGTCAGGTGACTTTGTTATGCTCGATCTGGGGAGTTTGTTATACTGGGCCAGGAGACTTTGTTATACTCGATCAGGGGATATGTTATACTCGATCAGGGGACTGCGTTATACTGGAAAAGGGGACTTTGTTATACTCGATCAGGGGACTTTGTTATATTCAATAAGGGGACTTAATGTTAGACTCGAACAGGGGACTTTTTTATACCTGACCAATGGACTTTGTTATACTCGATTAGGGGCCTTTGTTATACTCGATCAGGGACTTTGTTATAGTCGACCAGGGGACTTTGTTATACTCGATCAGGGGACTTTGTTATACTCGATCAATAGGCTTTGTTATACTTGATGAGGGGACTTGCTATACTCGACCAGGGGACTTTGTTATACTCGATCAGGGGACTTTGTTATACTCGAGCAGGAGACTTTGTTATACTCGATCAGGGGACTTTTTTATACTCGACCAGAGGACTTTGTTATACTCGATCAGGGGATATGTTATACTCGTCCAGGGGGCTTTGTTATACTAGGATCAGGGGACTTTGTTTTGCTCGATCAGGGGACATTGTCTTACTCGATCAGGGCCCTTTGTTATTCTCGACCAGGAGAATTTGTTATAATCGATTTGGGGACTCTGTTATGCTCGATCTAGGGTCTTTGTTAAACTGGGCCAGGAGACGTTGTTATACTCGATCAAGGGATATGTTATACTCGATCAGGGGACTTTGTTATACTGGACCAGGGGACTTTTTTATACTTGACCAACGGACTTTCTTATACTCGATAAGGGGCCTTTCTTATACTCGATCAGGGGACTTTGTTATACTCGAGCAGGGGACTTTGTTATATTCGATCAGGGGACTTTTTTATACTCGACCAGAGGACTTTGTTTTATTCGATTAGGGGACTTTGTTATACTCGACCAGGGGACTTTTTTATACTCGACCAGAGGACTTTGTTATACTCGAACAGGGGATATGTTATACTCGATCAGGGGACTTTGTTATACTCAACCAGAGGACTTTGTTATACTCAATGAGGGGACTTTGTTATACTCGATTAGGGGCCTTTGTTATACTCGATGAGGGGGCTTTGTTATACTCGACCAGGGGACTTTGCTATACTCGACCAGGGGACTTTGTCATACTCAATCAGGGACTTTGTTATACTCGACCAGGGTACTCTTTTATACTTGATCAGGGGACTTTGTCATACTCGGTCAGTGGATTTTCCAATATTTGACCAATGGACTTTGCTATACTCGATGAGGGGCCTTTGTTATACTCGATCAGGGGACTTTGTTATACTCGATTAGAAAACTTTTGTTATACTCGACGGGGACTTTGTTATACTCCACCAGGGACTTTGTTATACTCGATCAGGATGTATTATACTCGATCAGGGACTTTGTTATACTTTCGGTTCAGGGACTTTGTTATACTCGTCCAGGGGGCTTTGTTATACTAGGATCTGGGGACTTTGTTTTACTCGATCAGGGGACTTTGTCTTACTCGATCAGGGCCCTTTGCTATACTCGACCGGGGGACTTTGTTATAATCGATCAGGGGACTTTGGTATGCTCGATCTAGGGACTTTGTTATACTGGGCCAGGGGACTTTTTTATACTCGATCAGGGATCATTGTTACGCTGCACCAGGGGCCATTTTTATTCTCGATTAGGGGACTTTGTTATACTCGGTTAGGGGACTTTTGTTACACTCGATCAGGGGACTTTTTTATACACGACCAGGGGCCTTTGTTATACTCGAATAGGGGACTTTGTTTTACTCGATAAGGGCACTTTGTTAGACTCGAACAGGGGACTTTGTTATACTCGATCAGGGGACTTTGTCTTACTCGGTCAGGGCCCTTTGCTATACTCGACCGGGGGACTTTGTTATAATCGATCAGGGGACTTTGGTATGCTCGATCTAGGGACTTTGTCATACTGGGCCAGGGGACTTTTTTATACTCGATCAGGGGACTTTGTTATACTCGACCAGGGGACTTTTTTATAATTAATCCGGGGAATTTGTCATACTCGATCAGTGGACTTTCCTATATTTGACCAATGGACTTTGGTATACTCGATGAGGGGCTTTTGTTATACTCGATCTGGGGACTTTGTTATTATCGACCAGGAGACTTTGTTATACTCGATCATGGGACTTTGTTATACTCGAGCAGAGGACTTTGCTATACTCGATCAGGGGATATGTTATACTCGATCAGGGGACTTTGTTATACTTGATTAGGGGACTTTGTTAAACTCGATCAGGGGACTTTGTTATATTCGATCAGAAGACTTTGTTATACCCGACGAGGGGCCTTTGCTATATTCGATTAGAAAACTTTGTTATACTCTCGACCAGGACTTTTACATACTGATCAGGGGACTTTTGATACCTGATCAGGGACTTTCTTATACTCGTCCAGGGGCTTTTGTTATACTATGATCAGGGACTTGTTATTCTCTTTAATCAGGGACTTTGTTATACTCGAACAGAGGCCTTGTTATACTTCGGTCAGGTGACTCCCGGTTATGCTGATCTGGGGAGCTTGTTATACTGGCCAGAGACTTGCTATACTCGATCAGATATGTTATACTCGATCAGGACTGCGTTTATACTGAACAGGGACTTGGCGAGCTATACTCTCGGATCAGGGGACTTTGTTATATCTCAATAAGGGACTTAATGCCAGACTCGAACAGGGACTTTATATATGACCACCAGACTTTTGTTATACTCGATTAGGGGCCTTTGTTATACTCGATCAGGGACTTTGTTATAGTCGACCAGGGGACTTTGTTATACTCGATCAGGGGACTTTGTTATACTTGATCAATAGGCTTTGTTATACTTGATGAGGGGACTTGCTATACTCGACCAGGGGACTTTGTTATACTCGATCAGGGGACTTTGTTATACTCGAGCAGGAAACTTTGTTATACTCGATCAGGGGACTTTTTTATACTCGACCAGAGGACTTTGTTATACTCGATCAGGGGATATGTTATACTCGTCCAGGGGGCTTTGTTATACTAGGATCAGGGGACTTTGTTATGCTCGATCAGGGGACTTTGTCTTACTCGATCAGGGCCGTTTGTTATACTCGACCAGGAGAATTTGATATAATCGATTAGGGGACTCTGTTATGCTCGATCTAGGGTCTTTGTTAAACAGGGCCAGGAGACGTTGTTATACTCGATCAAGGGATATGTTATACTCGATCAGGGGACTTTGTTATACTGGACCAGGGGACTTTTTTATACTTGACCAACGGACTTTGTTATACTCGATAAGGGGCCTTTCTTATACTCGATCAGGGGACTTTGTTATACTCGATCAGGGGAATTTTGTTATACTCGATCAGGGGATATGTTATATTCGATGAGGGGACTTTGTTATACTCAACCAGAGGACTTTGTTATACTCGATCAGGGGAGTTTGTTATACTCAATCAGGGGACTTTGTTATACTCGATGAGGGGCTTTTGTTATCCTCGATCAGGGGACTTTGTTATACTCGACCAGGGGACTTTTTTATACTCGATCATGGGACTTTGCTATACTCGACCAGAGGACTTTGTTATACTCGATCAGGGGATATGTTATACTCGATGAGGGGACTTTGCTATAATTGATTAGGGGACTTTGTTATATTCGATCAGGGGAATTTTGTTATACTCGATATGAGGACTTTGTTATACTCGACCAGGGGCCTTTGTTATACTCGATAAGAAAACTTTGTTATACTCGACCAGGGTACTTTGTTATACTCGATCAAGGGACTTTTGTTATACTCGATCAGGGGACTTTGTTATACTCGTCCAGGGGCCTTTGTTATACTCGATCACTAGATTTTGTTATACTCGTTAAAGGGACTTTGTTATACTCGATAAGGGGAATTTGTTATACTCGATAAGGGGACTTTGTTAGACTCGAACAGGGGACTTTGTTATACTCGACCAGGGAACTTTGTTATACTCGATTAGGCGGATTTGTTATTCTCGATCAGGGGACTTTGTTATACTCGATCAGGGGCCTTTGTTATACTCGAGAAGGGGGCTGTGTTAAACTCGATCAGGGGACTTTGTTATACTCGATCTGGAGGCTTTGTTATTCTCGATCAGGGGACTTTGCTATACTCGACCAGGGGACTTTGTTATACTCGATCAGGGGTCTTTGTTATACTCGACCAGGGGACTTTTTTATACTTGACCAATGGACTTTGTTATACTCGATGTTAGGCTTTTGTTGTACTCGATCTGGCGACTTTATTATACTCGAGCAGGGGACTTTGTTATACTCCATCAGGGGACTTTGTTATACTCAATCAGGGGACTTTGTTATACTCGATTAGGGCCCTTTGTTATACTCGATGAGAGGGTTTTGTTATACTCGACCAGGGGACTTTGTTATACTCGATCAGGGGACTTTGTTATACTCGACCAGGGGACTTTTTTATAATTATTCAGGGGACTTTGTCATACTCGATCAGTAGACTTTCCTATATTTGACCAATGGACTTTGCTATACGCTATGAGGGGCTTTTGTTATACTCGATCTGGGGACTTTGTTATTATCGACCAGGAGACTTTGTTATACTCGATCATGGGACTTTGTTATACTCGAGCAGAGGACTTTGCTATACTCGATCAGGGGATATGTTATACTCGATCAGGGGACTTTGTTATACTTGATTAGGGGACTTTGTTATACTCGATCAGGGGACTTTGTTATATTCGATCAGAAGACTTTGTTATACTCGACGAGGGGCCTTTGCTATACTCGATTAGAAAACTTTGTTATACTCGACCAGGGGACTTTGCTATACTCGATCAGGGGACTTTGATATACTCGATCAGGGACTTTGTTATACTCGTCCAGGGGGCTTTGTTATACTAGGATTCAGGGGACTTTGTTATTCTCGACCAGGGGACTTTGTTATACTCAAACAGAGGCCTTTGTTATACTCGGTCAGGTGACTTTGTTATGCTCGATCTGGGGAGTTTGTTATACTGGGCCAGGAGACTTTGTTATACTCGATCAGGGGATATGTTATACTCGATCAGGGGATATGTTATACTCGATCAGGGGACTGCGTTATACTGGAACAGGGGACTTTGTTATACTCGATCAGGGGACTTTGTTATATTCAATAAGGGGACTTAATGTTAGACTCGAACAGGGGACTTTTTTAAACCTGACCAATGGACTTTGTTATACTCGATTAGGGGCCTTTGTTATTCTCGATCATGGACTTTGTTATAGTCGACCAGGGGACTTTGTTATACTCGATCAGGGGACTTTGTTATACTCGATCAATAGGCTTTGTTATACTTGATGAGGGGACTTGCTATACTCGACCAGGGGACTTTGTTATACTCGATCAGGGGACTTTGTTATACTCGAGCAGGAGACTTTGTTATACTCGATCAGGGGACTTTTTTATACTCGACCAGAGGACTTTGTTATACTCGATCAGGGGATATGTTATACTCGTCCAGGGGGCTTTGTTATACTAGGATCAGGGACTTTGTTATGCTCGATCAGGGGACTTTGTCTTACTCGATCAGGGCCCTTTGTTATACTCGACCAGGAGAATTTGTTATAATCGATTAGGGGACTCTGTTATGCTCGATCTAGGGTCTTTGTTAAACTGGGCCAGGAGACGTTGTTATACTCGATCAAGGGATATGTTATACTCGATCAGGGGACTTTGTTATACTGGACCAGGGGACTTTTTTATACTTGACCAACGGACTTTGTTATACTCGATAAGGGGCCTTTCTTATACTCGATCAGGGGACTTTGTTATACTCGAGCAGGGGACTTTGTTATATTCGATCAGGGGACTTTTTTATACTCGACCAGAGGACTTTGTTTTATTCGATTAGGGGACTTTGTTATACTCGACCAGGGGACTTTTTTATACTCGACCAGAGGACTTTGTTATACTCGAACAGGGGATATGTTATACTCGATCAGGGACTTTGTTATACTCAACCAGAGGACTTTGTTATACTCAATGAGGGACTTTGTTATACTCGATTAGGGGCCTTGTTATACTCGATGAGGGGGCTTTGTTATACTCGACCAGGGGACTTTGCTATACTCGACCAGGGGACTTTGTCATACTCAATCAGGGACTTTGTTATACTCGACCAGGGTACTCTTTTATACTTGATCAGGGGACTTTGTCATACTCGGTCAGTGGATTTTCCAATATTTGACCAATGGACTTTGCTATACTCGATGAGGGGCCTTTGTTATACTCGATCAGGGGACTTTGTTATACTCGACCAGTGGACTTTGTTATACTCGATCAGGGGATATGTTATACTCGATCACGGTACTTTGTTATACTTGATTAGGGGACTTTGTTATCCTCGATCAGGGGACTTTGTTATACTTGATTAGAGGACTTTGTTATACTCGGCCAGGGGCCTTTGTTATCCTCGATTAGAAAACTTTGTTATACTCGACCAGGGGACTTTGTTATACTCCACCAGGGACTTTGTTATACTCGATCAGGGGATATGTTATACTCGATCAGGGGACTTTGTTATACTCGGTTCAGGGGACTTTGTTAAACTCGTCCAGGGGGCTTTGTTATACTAGGATCTGGGGACTTTGTTTTACTCGATCAGGGGACTTTGTCTTACTCGATCAGGGCCCTTTGCTATACTCGACCGGGGGACTTTGTTATAATCGATCAGGGGACTTTGGTATGCTCGATCTAGGGACTTTGTTATACTGGGCCAGGGGACTTTTTTATACTCGATCAGGGATCATTGTTACGCTGCACCAGGGGCCATTTTTATTCTCGATTAGGGGACTTTGTTATACTCGGTTAGGGGACTTTTGTTACACTCGATCAGGGGACTTTTATATACTCGACCAGGGGCCTTTGTTATACTCGAATAGGGGACTTTGTTTTACTCGATAAGGGCACTTTGTTAGACTCGAACAGGGGACTTTGTTATACTCGATCAGGGGACTTTGTCTTACTCGATCAGGGCCCTTTGCTATACTCGACCGGGGGACTTTGTTATAATCGATCAGGGGACTTTGGTATGCTCGATCTAGGGACTTTGTCATACTGGGCCAGGGGACTTTTTTATACTCGATCAGGGGACTTTGTTATACTCGACCAGGGGACTTTTTTATAATTAATCAGGGGACTTTGTCATACTCGATCAGTGGACTTTCCTATATTTGACCAATGGACTTTGCTATACTCGATGAGGGGCTTTTGTTATACTCGATCTGGTGACTTTGTTATTATCGACCAGGAGACTTTGTTATACTCGATCATGGGACTTTGTTATACTCGAGCAGAGGACTTTGCTATACTCGATCAGGGGATATGTTATACTCGATCAGGGGACTTTGTTATACTTGATTAGGGGACTTTGTTTTACTCGATCAGGGGACTTTGTTATACTCGATCAGAAGACTTTGTTATACTCGACGAGGGGCCTTTGCTATACTCGATTAGAAAACTTTGTTATACTCGACCAGGGACTTTGCTATACTCGATGAGGGGACTTTGATATACTCGATCAGGGACTTTGTTATACTCGTCCAGGGGGCTTTGTTATACTAGGATCAGGGGACTTTGTTATTCTCGACCAGGGGACTTTGTTATACTCGAACAGAGGCCTTTGTTATACTCGGTCAGGGGACTTTGTTATGCTCGATCTGGGGAGTTTGTTATACTGGGCCAGGAAACTTTGTTATACTCGATCAGGGGATATGTTATACTCGATCAGGGGACTGCGTTAAACTGGAACAGGAGACTTTGTTATACTCGATCAGGGGACTTTGTTATATTCAATAAGGGGACTTAATGTTAGACTCGAACAGGGGACTTTTTTATACCTGACCAATGGACTTTGTTATACTCGATTAGGGGCCTTTGTTATACTAGATGAGGGGGCTTTGTTTTGCTCGACCAGGGGACTTTTTCATACTTGATCAGGGGACTTTGTCATACTCGATCAGTGGACTTTTCTATATTTGACCAATGGACTTTACTATACTCGATGAGGGGCCTTTGTTATACTCGATCAGGGACTTTGTTATAGTCGACCAGGGGACTTTGTTATACTCGATCAGGGGACTTTGTTATACTCGATCAATAGGCTTTGTTATACTTGATGAGGGGACTTGCTATACTCGACCAGGGGAGTTTGTTATACTCGATCAGGGGACTCTGTTATACTCGAGCAGGAGACTTTGTTATACTCGATCAGGGGACTTTTTTATACTCGACCAGAGGACTTTGTTATACTCGATCAGGGGATATGTTATACTCGTCCAGGGGGCTTTGTTATACTAGGATCAGGGCACTTTGTTATGCTCGATCAGGGGACTTTGTCTTTCTCGATCAGGGCCCTTTGTTATACTCGACCAGGAGAATTTGTTATAATCGATTAGGGGACTCTGTTATGCTCGATCTAGGGTCTTTGTTAAACTGGGCCAGGAGACGTTGTTATACTCGATCAAGGGATATGTTATACTCGATCAGGGGACTTTGTTATACAGGACCAGGGGACTTTTTTATACTTGACCAACGGACTTTGTTATACTCGATAAGGGGCCTTTCTTATACTCGAGCAGGGGACTTTGTTATTTTCGATCAGGGGACTTTTTTATACTCGACCAGAGGACTTTGTTTTATTCGATTAGGGGACTTTGTTATACTCGACCAGGGGACTTTTTTATACTCGACCAGAGGACTTTGTTATACTCGAACAGGGGATATGTTATACTCGATCAGGGGACTTTGTTATACTCAACCAGAGGACTTTGTTATACTCAATCAGGGGACTTTGTTGTACTCGATTAGGGGCCTTTGTTATACTCGATGAGGGGGCTTTGTTATACTCGACCAAGGGACTTTGCTATACTCGACCAGGGGACTTTGTTATACTCGATTAGGGGACTTTGTTATTCTCGACCAGGGGACTTTTTTATACTTGATCAGTGGACTTTGTCATACTTGACCAATGGACTTTTGCTATACTCGATGAGGGCCTTGTTATACCTTTATCAAGGGGACTTTTGTTATAATTTCTAATTTCAGTGGACTTTGTTATACTCGGGATCAGGGATATGTTATACTCATCAGGTACTTTGTTATACTTGATTAGGGGATTCTTATATTCCTCGATCAGGGGACTTTGTTATACTTGGATCAGAGGACTTTATACTCTCGTGGTCAGGGCCTTTGTTTTCCTCGATTAGAAAAAACTTGTTATACCTTTTGATCAGGGACTTTTGTTATACTCACCAGGACTTTTGTTATACTCTGATCAGGGGATATGTTATAATGATCAGGGACTTTGTTATACTCTCGGTTCAGGGGACTTTGTTGCTACCTGTCCTGGGGGGCTTTCGGTACTAGGATCAGGGGGGACTTTTGTTACACCTCGATCAGGGGACTTTGTCTTACTCGATCAGTGCCCTTTGCTATACTCGACCGGGGGACTTTGTTATAATCGATCAGGGGACTTTGGTATGCTCGATCTAGGGACTTTGTTATACTGGGCCAGGGGACTTTTTTATACTCGATCAGGGATCATTGTTACGCTGCACTAGGGGACATTTTTATTCTCGATTAGGGGACTTTGTTATACTCGGTTAGGGGACTTTTGTTACACTCGATCAGCGGACTTTGTTATACTCGACCAGGGGCCTTTGTTATACTCGAATAGGGGACTTTGTTTTACTCGATAAGGGGACTTTGTTAGACTCGAACAGGGGACTTTCTTATACTCGATCAGGGGACTTTGTCTTACTCGATCAGGGCCCTTTGCTATACTCGACCGGGGGAGTTTGTTATAATCGATCAGGGGACTTTGGTATGCTCGATCTAGCGACTTTGTTATACTGGGCCAGGGGACTTTTTTATACTCGATCAGGGACTTTGTTACGCTGGACCAGGGGTCATTTTTATTCTCGATTAGGAGACTTTGTTATACTCGATTAGGGGACTTTTGTTACACTAGATCAGGGCACTTTGTTATACTCGACCAGGGGCCTTTGTTATACTCGAATAGAAGACTTTGTTTTACTCGATAATGGGACTTTGATATACTCGATAAGGGGAATGTGTTATACTCGATAAGGGGACTTTGTTAGACTCGAACAGGGGACTTTGTTATACTCTATTAGGCGGCTTTGTTATACTCGATCAGAAGACTTTCTTATACTCGATGAGGGGCCTTTGTTATAATCGGTCAGGGGCCTTTGTTATACTCGATCAAGGGACTTTGTTATACTCGAATAGAGGCCTTTTTTGGACTCGATCAGGGGACATTTTTATACTCGAGCAGGGGTCTTTGTTATACTCGATCAGG
>NW_024744923.1:0-13259 GCF_018991925.1 Homarus americanus
TAGTGACCTCGGTTAACGAACTCAATCCGTTCCAGAAGGTCGTTCGTTAACCGAAACGTTCGTTAACCGAAACCATTGTTTCAATGGGTTTTTGGGTAATTGGTTCCAGCTCACCGAAAATTTCCTAAATTCAACAAAAATGGTAGAAAAGTTCACTTACTTTAAGGTGTGTATGTAGAAGGCTCCTGGATGATGATGATGATGATGGGATTTAGAATGGGGGTGGAGGAGAAGGAAGAAGAGAAGGCATTGGGGTGGAAGAGAAGTCACCCCATGGTGCCATTTCACCCATAAAATTTTAGCTCTCTGGTTTAATTCAAGATTATTTTCTTTAAATCAACGCTGCACTGCATTATATATTGTCAATATATAAAATATATTTCAAAATGACCAATAATTTGCTTGGAAACACAGAAAAAAAGCGTTTAGTTGAAGAGAGTCTCAAGCAAGATGTTACCTCCAGTGAAAACAGAGAGAGACTGACGCCTGTTTGCTGTGTAAAGAGGCTGGATGCCGCGCATTAAACTAGTCACTTTACCTTCAATTTTGTTCAATAATTGTTAAAATGACTAAAAAATTGAATATTAAACTTTTAAAATTATTGAATAGTATAAACTTCTTGATATTTACAAAAATAGTAAGGAATTTAAGCCCTAGAACCGATTAATGTATTGGCGGACTGATACTAAAGCTGGTTGCCCTGTCAGTGCAAGCGAAAACATGTTGAGGTCGGTTCGTAAGAAGTTCGTTAAGCGAATTTTTTTTCGTTAACCGAATTGAAGATCCTTATGGAAGGCAGTTCGTTAATCGAAATTACGTTAACCGAGGTGTTCGTTAAACGAGGGGTCACTGTACATTGATTGCCTTTAAATGTTCTTATTGTAAAAACGGCTATAATCTTACCAAGATTTTAGTTTAAATAGTTTAATAAAAACGTTGGTTTGTGGTGCCGAAATTATAAGTAATTTATTTTAAACCGTGATTTGATATATTACTATACATTTAACTAGGTTGGTATTTTTATGTAGAAGAGCTTTTAGTTGCATTTTGTTGTCTCATAAGTTTATATTATAACAGTGCAACAATAATTGAATGGGAAATTATAACTTTAAATTCTTCTTCAGTTGTAATGACTTTGATTTTTGATTGGATTTCTTTCATATTTTTAGGATTTGTACTTTTTATTTCTTCAATAGTGTTATTTTACAGAGGCGACTATATAGAAGGAGACAAAAGATTTAATCGCTTCATATATTTAGTTCTTGCATTTGTACTATCTATAGGTGCTTTAATTGTAAGGCCAAATATAATTAGAATCTTGTTGGGTTGGGATGGTCTAGGTTTAGTATCATATGCATTAGTTATTTTTTACCAAAATGAAAAATCTGCAAATGCAGGAATACTAACAGTTCTGTCTAACCGGGTTGGTGACGTTGCTATTCTCCTCAGAATTTCTTTTATATTCATAGCAGGGGGTTGAAATTTTATTTTATACAGAAAATATATAAGGGATTCTAATTTGTTGTTAATAAAGTGCTTAGTTGTCTTAGCAGCTATAACAAAAAGAGCACAAATTCCTTTTTCTGCTTGGCTTCCAGCTGCCATGGCAGCTCCTACTCCAGTGTCTGCTTTAGTCCATTCTTCTACTCGAGTTACGGCAGGTGTTTACTTATTAATTCGTTTTAGTCCAGCTTTAATAGGGTCAGAAGCTCAATCTGTTTTATTAATTATTTCTTGCCTAACAATATTTATAGCAGGGTTAGGGGCTAATTTTGAGTATGATTTAAAAAAGATTATTGCTTTATCAACATTAAGTCAACTTGGTGTCATACTAAGGATTGTAGCTCTCGGTTTTGCTGATTTAGCTTTTTTTCATTTATTGGCTCATGCTTTGTTCAAAGCACTGTTATTTATATGTGCTGGAGTAGTTATTCATGCTGTAAAAGAATACCAAGATATCCGTTGTATGGGGAGATTAGTTTTCAGAATACCTTTAACTAGAACTTGTATAAATTTGGCTAATTTAGCTTTATGTGGAATGCCATTTTTGGCAGGGTTTTATTCTAAAGATTTAAGTTTAGAAGTGGCTTTTATAAGAAATATTAATTTATTGGCTTTCATTTTATATGCTTTGGCCACAGGATTGACAGTTTGTTATAGATTTCGTTTAGTTTATTACAGTTTGACAGGCTTATTTAATTTGAGGAGGATAAGCCAAGTTAACGATAAAAGTGTTGTTATAACTAGGTCAATGATAAGATTGAGAATTGGTGGTGTCACAGGTGGAGCCTTTTTATCTTGGGTAATCTTCCCTGAATCATATATAATTTGTTTGACTTTTACAGTTAAAGTGTTGGCTTTAGCATTAAGAGTGTTAGGTGCTTTAATTGGTTACCTTTTAAATATTATAAGTGTGAACTATAGGTTACGTAGATTAAAAAGTTACAGCAGAGTTGTGTTTATAGGGTCTATGTGGTTTATACCTTTTTTATCTACATTTAATCTGAATCACGCTAGGTTAAAAACTGCAGGTGCATGCATAAAGGTTGGTGATTATGGATGGTCCGAGCATTTTGGTGGTCAAGGTTTATATTCTAATGTTATGCATCAATCAGGGTACCTTCAAGTTTCTCAGAGTAGGGGTGTGAGAATTTATATAAAAAGGTTTCTATTCTGGGTAATTGTTGTATTTTTTATCATAATTTACTTATATAATTTAAGATTAGAATTTTGCTTTGAAGCAGCAATGGTGGCAAATTTGCCTGTAAGTAAAAATTTCATAACCAAAAACACATCTTGTTTAACCAAAATCTAATTTTTTTGTTATCAAAATTTTTAGAAGTTAATACAGGTTGTACCTCTCTAGTCCGGCATTCTGTGGTCCGGAAACTCCCGTGGTCCGGAACGATTTTAGTTTGTCCAATAGGTAGATAGGCAGTTTTTTTTTTTTTTTTTTTTTTTTTTTATCTGAATTATTATTATTATTACAGGAGTATTTAATTTTTGCCCCTCAGGCCCCAATGTGAGTCAGTGACCTATGCCCGGGTGGGCTAATCCCCTTAAAAAAAAAAAAAGCTGCGGGAAATTAAGGTTTGTTTACATCCGGCAGTTCGGCTGCACTCTCTCTCTCTCTGCTTGTCTATACAGAGTACAACATTTAACCCTTCTATATGAGCAGTAAATAAGTGTTGCTTTCATATTCTTATGTAGAGTAATGACGATATATTTTCACATGTGCGCACTTACATATGAGCAGTCTCACTTTTTTTTTACCATTAATGGTTAGCTACTTATATTGTTCCATTTATTAACATTAAATAACATTACAGGTACTTCAAGCAACCATATTCATTTTTTACATTAATTTGACTACAGTTAAACTCAGGGCCTTATTTTCTTCAGTTTTATATGTAGAACCAATCAGTCACTGGTTTCGTAAGCTTTAACATAAACAATGCCGGCAGCCGTCTCGTCTCCTCTAATATTCCACGTATTATTAATAAATTGTATTGTTAATTTTGCACACATGTACATTAATTCAATAAAAACAAATTCAGAAACATTAATTAAAATATACAGTCAACCCTCACATTACGCGGTCCCGCATTCCGCGGTTCACCGTTAACGCGGTGCCCTGCCGGAACCTAACATGCTCACATTCCGCGGTCGTGAACCCCATTATGCGGAGAGCGGCTGGCAAGCCGCGCCAATTTTGGATCCAAACCTCCCGCCATCCGCCATGTTGTGTAAGAGGCACGAAAATGGTGCGCACAAGGTCGCCCAGTCATCAAAACATTACCAGTTCTTCACCCGCCACCCACTACAGCCGGCCCAAGTCAGTGATAGTGATAATTATAGTGAGGATATGGACTTATATGAACTTTGGGGGGTTTGACAAAGAGGCCCTGCAAGCCTCTGTGGTGGATAGTGATACAATTGATACAAGTGATACAGGTGAGGGCCAATAATCTGCCCTCTGCCTCGGAACCAACCGCCCATCCCCGTGTGCCCAGCCATCTTTTCTACTAATGTAAGTGTTAAAAAATCTAATATTATTGATATTTCTCTTAATTATTAATTGTGTGTGCATGCCATCATAAAGTTAAGATAATATTTTTACTACAACATAGTTGTGTGTCGTCAAAAAGTGGAGTTTGGGGATCGGCCTGGACTCCATTTCAATTAATCCCATATGTTATGTTGTTCACTTTACGCGTTCCTCACTTTCCGCGGTACCCTCCGGGTTACATTAACCGCGTAATGTAAGACCCAACTGTATATGAACAGTAAATAAGTGTTGCTTTCATATTCTTATGTAAAGTAATGACGATATGTTTTCACGTGTGCGCATGCGCACTTACAAATGCGATCTCTCTTTTTTCTTTACCATTATCGTTAGCTACTTCTATTGTTCCATTTATTAACATTAAATAACATTACTTAAAACAACCATATTAATTTTACTACAGCTACAACCAAGGTCTTATTTTCTTCAGTTTTATATGTAGAACCAGTCAGTCACTGGTTTTGTAATCAACGAAAACAATGCTGTGTCATTTCCTCGTGTGTTTTAATATTCTACGTATTATTAATGAATTGTATTGCTCATTTTGCACACATAAACATTAATTCAATAAAAAAGACATTCAGTAATAAACAATAATGAATCTTTTGTACATAAGAGAAATGACGGTGTTTACACGATTATGCACGTCGTCTGCATGTTGGCGGGCCGTTCAAACCCGTCGAAATTCAAGTTTCCGCCGTCAAAATTTTTATTTATTTGTTTTGTGTGTTCCAATAAAATACGTTAAGAATTAAAAACTCGCGAAATTTGAGAAGCTACTATACGACATTTAACCCTTCAATATGTCTTCAAAGAGACCATGATGCAGAGAAAGTGGTGCTAGTGCTTCCAGGCATAAGCACAAGTCACTATCTATCCAGGAAAAGGGTGAATTTCCATGGTCCGGCATCGGTCAGGTCCCGAGGTTGGCGGACTAGAGAGGTACAACCTGTACTTCAGTTCTACAACGAAAATGTAGCGTGTTATTTACACTATAAAAAAGAAATATAAATGGAATTCAACCGCTTAAAATGAAGTTAGAAGCTTCATTTTTTGGCATAAATATTTCCTTGAAAGGGATATGAAATCCAGTTTCATCATTAACAGTGATGGGCCTCTATTTTGGCTTCTTTCAAAGATTAAAGATCTACAACAGATCAAAGCGTAGGCCGAAACTAAGTGCGATATTTCGCTTTTTAATCTTAAAGCTAGTTTACTAAAACACCTTATGAATGCAACTCATAAATCACAAATTGAATATAGCTCTAGTAGGATCATTCTAAGGCACCTTGGTGTCATTCATAGTAAAGCCCAAAAAGCAAAATCAATAAAAATGAAACCCCAGTAAGAGCCCAAGAAAATATGTTTGTTAAATGAATAATTGAAGCAAGGGGAAGTAAAAGAGTGATTTCTACATCAAAAATCAAGAAAATAACTGCAATTAAAAAGAATCGCAAAGAAAAAGGAAGCCGTGCCGACCCTTTAGGATCAAATCCACACTCAAATGGGGAGTTTTTTTCTCGATCTGTAATAAGCTTTTTTGACAAAATAGAGGCAAGGATTATAACTACAGATCTAATTACAAAAGTTGTTGAGATTACAATAAATATAATGAAAATTAATTTTTCTAGAAATTCTAGACTTTTTGGTTGGAAGCCAAATATACTTATTATATTAAAAAATTAATTAGCCTCCTCATCAATAGATAAAGATATATAAAAATAATCACACAACATCTACAAAGTGTCAGTATCAAGCAGCTGCTTCGAAACCAAAATGATGGTCAGAAGAAAAGTGACATTTATAAAGTCGGTAGAAGCAAATAGCTAAAAAGGAAGTTCCAATAATAACATGAAGCCCATGGAAACCAGTTGCTACAAAAAAAAGTAGATCCATAGACAGAGTCTGCAATTGTAAAAGAAGCTCCTATGTATTCGAAAGCTTGAAGAGCAGAAAAATATAACCCTAAAAAAATAGTTAAAGCAAGACTTTGAATTGCCTCTGAATGATTTGACCTAGTAATAGCATGATGTGCTCATGTTACGGTAGCCCCAGACGACAAGAGAATAGTTGTGTTTAAAAGCGGAATTTGGAAAGGATTAAAAGGTTGGATACCAACTGGTGGCCAACATATCCCAATTTCAATTGTCGGAGAAAGTCTACTATGAAAAATGCCCCAAAAAAATGAAAAAAAGAACAATACTTCTGATACAATAAAAAGAATTATCCCCCAACGAAGCCCTTTTATTACAACTTGGGTGTGGAGCCCTTGGTAGGTCCCCTCACATGTTACATCTCGTCATCATTGAATTATTGTTAAAATAGTAGCTAAAAATCTTAGGAGTAGCAAGTCTATGTTAAATTGGTGAAATCACTTAACAAGCCCTGTGGTTAGTATTATGGCTCTCACTGACCCTGTTAAAGGTCAGGATCTTATATCAACTAAGTGGTAAGCGTGGTGTCCGTGTGATGATGACATTAGTTAACGTCTCTGGCATATAAAGTCCTTAGGACAGCAAATACATATGATTGAATTATTGCAACAGCAGATTCTAGTATTAAAAGAAGGATTTGAGCCAACATTAAAAATGACACTAAAGTCAAAGATAAAGAAGGACCTATATTACCTAAAAGTGTCAACAAAAGATGCCCAGCAATTATATTAGCTGCTAGTCGAACGGCTAAAGTTCCTGGTCGAATAATATTTCTTAAAGTTTCTACCAATACTATGAATGGTATCAGAAGCCCTGGCATCCCTTGGGGAACTATATGGGCAAGCATGTGTTGGGTATGGTTGATTCAACCAAATAAAATAAAAGTGAGTCACAAAGGTAAAGCAAGCGTAAGAGTTATTGCAAGGTGTCTGGAGCTAGTAAATACATATGGGAGAAGACCAAGAGTGTTATTAAATATAATAAATCTAAATAAAGAAATAAATAAAATAGTCGAACCTTTAGTGGCTTGCCCTAAAATAGCTTGAAACTCATTGTGAAGAAGTTGTATAATTTTGGACCAAACTAGTGCTCAGCATGAAGGAGCTGCTCAATAAAGGTAAGGAATAAAAAGTAACCCAACAAAAGTTGATAATCAATTAATTGATAATGAGAAGATTCTTGAAGAAGGTTCAAAAATAGAAAAAAGTTTTATCATTTTCAGGTTTTTTGGTGTTGAGTTTTTAGTTCAATTGAAGGAGATATTTTAAGCGGGGATTTTATAAAATAGTTTAAAATAAAAAACCCAATGAGGAATATAAAAAATAGATTTAACCATAAAAGAGGTGCTATTTGAGGCATCAAAAAGTATTCCAGTGGAATTACTTGAGCGTGACAAGCTCATATTATTAATTAACTAACTTTTTCCACTAGAAGTAGGCGCCTCTACTATGATAGGTTTAAAAGACCTACACTTGCTTTCAGTCATCGGGTGATAGATCAGATGAGGAGGAGATTCAATTTAAAAAAGCTGAGACTGACACACTTTCTACTACAATTGGTATAAACCTATGGTTAGCCCCACAAATTTCTGAGCATTGCCCAAAAAATAATCCTGGTCGGTTAACCATAAATCTAATTTGGTTAAGACGCCCAGGAATTGCATCTGCTTTTACTCCTAGTGCTGGAACAGTTCAAGAGTGAATAACATCAGCAGCAGTGACTAACATTCGAACTTGTGTGTTTATAGGTAATACAGTCCGGTTGTCTACGTCTAGAAGGCGAAACCCAGATAAATCTAGTTCGTTAATGGAGTTATATAGGAATCAAACTCCACTTGCAAAAAGTCTTAATATTCATATCTTCAATATCATTGGTGCCCAATTGTTTTAAGAGTAATTCTAGGGTTATTAACTTCATCCAGAAGATAAAGTAATCGAAGGGAAGGTAGAGCAATAAAAATAAGAATGATAGCAGGAAGGATTGTCCAAATTACTTCAATTGTTTGGTTTTCAAGGAGTACAACCATAGTATGGTCATGAAAGAAAATAAGTTGCTCTATAAGGGGTGACTCGCTGTCTTGGAATCCTAGGTGACCTCATGTTGCCATTACTAAAAGGAAATAATTTTCCCTAACAGGAGCTTAAATCCTGCACATCTATCTGTCATTTTAGTAGTTAGTGATTATAGGGATTTCTATATAACTGTGGTCAGCTGGGGGATAAGCATGCTGTCATTCAATTGAAGTAGGTAAAAATAAAGAAAATATAACTGTTCGTTTAACTACCAAAGCTTCCCACACAATAATAATGAATCTAAGAACGGCTACAAGAGAAATTATTGATCCAATAGAAGACAGAACATTTCATGCGGTGAATGCATCAGGATAGTCAGAATATTGTCGTGGTATCCCATTTAATCCTAAGAAATGTTGTGGGAAGAAAGTGATATTTACTCCTGTAAATATAGTCAAAAAGTGAATTTTTAATCATTTAGGATTTATAGATAGCCCTGTAAATAGGAGAAATCAGTGAGCGATTCCTGCAAAGATGCCAAAAACTGCGCCTATAGATAGAACATAATGAAAGTGAGCAACAACATAATATGTATCGTGAAGAATAATATCAATAGATGAATTAGCAAGAACTACTCCTGTAAGACCACCAACAGTAAAGAGAAAAATAAAACCCAGAGCTCAAAGAAGGGATGGGCTGTAATTGATTTGGGTACCTTGAAGGGTGCCTAATCATCTAAAAATTTTAATTCCTGTAGGAACCGCAATAATTATTGTGGCGGAAGTAAAGTAGGCTCGTGTATCAACATCCATACCTACAGTAAATATGAGGTGTGCTCAAACAACAAAACCAAGAATTCCAATTGCGATCATAGCATAAATTATTCCTAGAGTTCCAAAGGCTTCCTTTTTTCCGAATTCTTGTGTTACAATATGAGAGATTATACCAAAAGCTGGGAGAATAAGAATATAAACTTCAGGATGCCCAAAGAATCAGAATAAGTGTTGGTAAAGTACTGGGTCTCCTCCCCCCGCTGGGTCGAAGAATGAAGTATTTAAGTTTCGATCTGTTAAGAGTATAGTAATAGCTCCTGCTAGAACAGGAAGAGAGAGCAGTAAAAGAACTGCTGTAATAAATACTGATCATACAAATAAGGGTATTCGGTCTATTGTTATACTTTTTCTTCGTATATTAATGGCAGTTGTCATAAAATTTACTGCACCTAAAATAATGTCGGCAATGTTTGATGCCATTACTTGAAGTGAATTGGCCTTATTTTAAATAACCAAGGATGTGTTGCTTAGCAGTGTGTTTAACAGCATCACTCTACTGGTCAGTGGGATGGTTGGTAAAGGACTACTGGGGCAGTAAGCTCCCAGTGGTAAGTGTCATGATTTGCGGTAGTCCTATACAGCGAGTATAGCTCTACTGTAAACCCATGTTTTAAATGGAAATTTTGTGGGTCGTCTTATACACTCCGTGGCCTTGTACGCCGACATATACAGTATCAAAGTTCAAACCCAGTGCCTCCACGAATACAAGGAGATCATTACACATGAACCATGCGGTGGTCGACAAAGTTAAGGAAAAATTTCAAATTTCGAGAGGTGGTTGGGTTAGCATAAATGATAAACAGTACAGGAGGATGCATGCCAGATCCTGTTGTGCTCATCGTATATATATATATATATACAGTGGCCCCTCGGTTAACGAACTCAATCCGTTCCAGAAGGTCGTTCGTTAACCGAAACGTTCGTTAACCGAAACCATTGTTTCAATGGGTTTTTGGGTAATTGGTTCCAGCTCACCGAAAATTTCCTAAATTCAACAAAAATGGTAGAAAAGTTCACTTACTTTGAGGTGTGTATGTAGAAGGCTCCTGATGATGATGATGATGGGATTTAGAATGGGGGTGGAGGAGAAGGAAGAAGAGAAGGCATTGGGGTGGAAGAGAAGTCACCCCATGGTGCCATTTCACCCATAAAATTTTAGCTCTCTGGTTTAATTCAAGATTATTTTCTTTAAATCAATGCTGCACTGCATTATATATTGTCAATATATAAAATATATTTCAAAATGACCAATAATTTGCTTGGAAACACAGAAAAAAAGCATTTAGTTGAAGAGAGTCTCAAGCAAGATGTTACCTCCAGTGAAAACAGAGAGAGAACGCCTGTTTGCTGTGTTAAGAGGCTGGATGCCGCGCATTAAACTAGTCACTTTACCTTCAATTTCGTTCAATAATTGTTAAAATGACTAAAAAATTGAATATTAAACTTTTAAAATTATTGAATAGTATAAACTTCTTGATATTTACAAAAATAGTAAGGAATTTAAGCCCTAGAACCGATTAATGTATTGGCGGACTGATACTAAAGCTGGTTGCCCGGTCAGTGCAAGCGAAAACATGTTGAGGTCGGTTCGTAAGAAGTTCGTTAAGCGAATTTTTTTTCGGAATTGAAGATCCATGGAAGGCAGTTCGTTAATCAAATTACCTGTTGTTGCTCTGTATATATATATATATATATATATATATATATATATATATATATATATATATATATATATATATATATATATATATATATATATATATATATATATATATATATATATATATATATATATATATATATATATATATATATATATATATATATATATATATATATATATATATATATATAATACAGTAAACCCTCACTTTACGCAATTCAACCCACAGGGTACCGCGTAAAGTGAACAACATAACATAGGGGATTAAATGAAATAGAGACCGACTGACCCCCAAACTCCACTTTTTCCGACACAATACCTATGTTCTAGTAAAAATAACATCTTAATTTTATGATGGTACATGCACACAATTAATACTTAAGAGAAATACAGTCGCCACGTTAATGTCCATTCAAATAATGGACTCAACTCCCTCCCCCTCTTCTCACACTACACTCCTGGCTCTTCCCTCTGAGAAATTTTGGGGGAAAACCACTAGATTTTAAGGTATAGTAATAAATAATATCTCAAACTAAAGTTAGGATAATATAATTGACATTGCTGGATTCCTTGTAAGACTAGGAATATTTTGAATATAAATGTCATATATTTTGCACAAAAGATAACATATTTACTCGGAGTAAACATTAGATCTAAAATTTGTATGTTTAACGCAAAATCTATGATGTTTATATTCAAAATGATCATCAAATTGTAAGAATTCCAGCAATGTAAATTATATTCTGGCTGGTTAATTTGTATGAATTTTATGAGCTAAAACAAATATCTTCAGTTAATAAAAAAAAAATATTCTTCACGCCACTATCTGTCAATCAAAGTACCCCACCTTGCCTCCCCCCCCTCTTCCAACCTTGCCAGATGGTCGGTCGGTCCCTCCCTACCAGATAAATGTGTGGGAAAACCAGAATATTTACCTTTTTAGTAATAAATAATACCTCAGACTAAAGTTAGGATAATATAATTGACATTGCTGGATTCCTTGTAAGAACCTGGAAAATTTGAATATAAATGTCATATATTTTGCACAAAAGATAACATATTTACTCAGAGTAAACATTAGATCTAAAATTTGCATGTCTAATGCAAAATCTATAATGTTTATATTCAAAATGATCATCAAATTGTAAGAATTCCAGCAATGTAAATTATATTCTGGCCGGATAATTTGTGTGAATTTTATGAGCTAAATAAAAAAATTATACTGTACTTCACCTGCGTAAAGGGGGGGGGGTTTCGGCAGGTAAGGGACCGTAAAGCGAGGGTTGACTCTGTGTGTGTGTGTGTATATATATATATATATATATATATATATATATATATATATATATATATATATATATATATATATATATATATATATATATATATATATATATATATATATATATATATATATATATATATATATATATATATATATATATATATATATATATATATATATATATATATATATATATATATATATATATATATATATATATATATATATATATATATATATATATATATATATATATATACATGACCTCGTTTAACGAACACCTCAGTTAACGTAATTTCGATTAACGAACTGCCTTCCATAAGGATCTTCAATTCGGTTAACGAAAAAAATTCTTTAACGAAGTTCTTACGAACCGACCCAACATGTTTTCGCTTGCACTGACCGGGCAACCAGCTTTAGTATCAGTCCGCCAATACATTAATCGGTTCTAGGGCTTAAATTCCTTACTATTTTAGTAAATATCAAGAAGTTTATACTATTCAATAATTTTAAAAGTTTAATATTCAATTTTTTAAGCACATTTTAACAATTATTGAACATAATTGAAGGTAAAGTGACTAGTTTAATGTGCGGCATCACAGCCTCTAACTACACACAGCAAACAGGCGTCAGTCTCTCTCTGTTTTCACTGGAGGTTAACTATCTGTGCTTGAGACTCGTTTCACTAGCTACAACGAACTTTTTTTCTGTTGCACTCGTTCTCAAGCAAATTATTGGTCATTTCTGCAAATATCTAATTTTATATATTGACAATATACTAATGCTGCAGTGTTGATTTAAAGAAAATAATCTTGAATTAAACCAGAGAGCTAAAATTTTATGGGTGAAATGGCACCATGGGGTGACTTCTCTTCCACCTTCCTTCTCCTCCACCCCATTCTAAATCCCATCATCATCATCATCATCCAGGAGCCTTCTTCATACACACCTCAAAGTAAGTGAACTTTTCTACCATTTTGTTGAATTTAGGAAATTTTCGGTGAGCTGGAACCAATTACCCAAAACCCATTGAAACAATGGTTTCGGTTAACGAACGTTTCGGTTAACGAACGACCTTCTGGACAGTTGGGTTCGTTAACCGAGGGCCACTGTATATATATATATATATATATATATATATATATATATATATATATATATATATATATATATATATATATATATATATATATATATATATATATATATATATATATATATATATATATATATATATATATATATATATATATATATATATATATATATATATATATATATATATATATATATATATATATATATATATACATATACATATACATATACATATACATATACATATACATATACATATACATATATATACATATACATATATATATATATATATATATATATATATATATATATATATATATATATATATATATATATATATATATATATATATATATATATATATA
>NW_024744924.1:0-10000 GCF_018991925.1 Homarus americanus
TAACCAGGTGTTGCACAACATCCCCGCTCCCGAAGACCTAACGGAGGGGGACTATGGTGCAGTACTGGACGGTTTAGAGACAGCACTCAGGCAGCACAGACCGAGGCTCTTCACCGGAAGGAGACAACCTCGGAGGAGTACCACCACCAATAATCAACCTAGGGAACAACATCTTCCTAGGAAAGTGCGGAAGAAGAGGGAGTATGCACGTACACAAAGGGCCTACCAACGAAACCCCAAAGAGCTTGCTAAAAAGATCATTGATGCTGTGGAATTCGAGGGGGAGACACCTACGGTCGCTGAATTTGACAGCGAATATAGACCCAGGTTCTCCGCACCATCTCCCCCTGACAACTTGCCATACACCAGAAAAAACAATGATAACATGCTAAACACTCTCCTGCCAATCTCCAAGGAGGACATTCTGGCAGCACTACGAGGACCTGAGACGGCAGCAGGCCCTGAGAACCCAGAGTTAGACTCCAAAGCCCTACAAAGACTGGGATCAGGAGTTCTGGGCAGGGTCTTTAATGTGTGGCTATACCTGGCAAGGGTTCCCCCATGGACCAAAATGAGCAGAACAACTATGCTCCCCAAGAAGTCGCCCCTAGGAAATCCATCCAACTGGCGACCCATCACCATCGGGTCACACTTCCTTAGGGTATATTGCAAGATCCTGGCACACAGGTTGAGCAAGAATGCGGACACCAGCATTAGCCAAAAGGCTTTTCGGGAAGTCGACGGGTGCGGGGAAAACCTCGCACTCATAGAAGGGATCATCAGACACGCCCGTAGAGAGAAGAGGAACGTCTATATTGCTTTCATAGACGTTGCAAAGGCCTTCGACACCATCTCGCACTCTTCTCTCAATAGAGCTCTCCGCAGGCTAGATACACCACAGCATATTCTAGGCGTTGTGCAGGACTTGTATGACGGCTTGGAGACCCAGATCTGTGTCAACGGGGAAGAATCAGAGACTATCTCCATCACTAGAGGAGTTAAACAGGGTTGTCCACTCTCGTCCTTCCTCTTTTGTTCAGTGGTGGACGAATACCTGGCATCACTAGGCCAAGCGACTGGTTACCGCTTCGACGAACACACCAACGTTGCAGTAACCGGATTTGCTGATGACCTGGTAGTAGTCTCTGAATCCAATCTGGGTATGAGGAGAAACCTTGCCATGTTAGATGACTTCCTTCAAGCAAGAGGTCTGGCCGCACAACCAGCAAAGTGCGCCACGATTAGTCTCGAGAGAGCAGCAGGGAACCGGAATGGGGTGAGACTCCGTGTAGTGACGGAATCGTCCTTCCACCTACGTCACCCAGATACGGGCGAAGCAATACCCATTCCGAGCATCCAGCCCGATGAGTACGTCCAATACCTCGGACTAAGAGTGGGTCCCTCGGGGCTAGAGAAACCAGGGCGACAGGTCAATTCGGAAAAAGCGGCGTTGGTAACCATCATGGACAGGATTGGTAAATGTCCTCTCAAGCCCCTACAGAAGCTAAAAATACTGAAGCAACATGTCATCCCCAAGCTCCAGTACAAATATGTGAAAGGCTCGAGCTCCCTCAATCTGCTCAGATGCCTGGATAAAAAGATCAATCTACGTGTCAGGCAGTGGTTTCACCTTCCTCACACTCTTCATACAGCCTTAATTGGCCTACCCCTGAAGGATGGGGGAATGGGAGTGCCAAGCCTCGTTGAGAGCGTTACCCACATGAAGATGGGATTGCTTCACAGCCTACAGACCTCTAGTGATCCGACCGTTAGGTTCATTGCAGCCGAAGGTCTCTGGGGGAGGGAGGTGACTGCAATGGCGCGGCACTTCGGGGTAGAGCATATTAGCATCAACACCATACGCCAGATGAAGAAAGAAGTTAAGGAGAAGAAGAGGGTGGAGTGGAGCCGATCCTGGCAAGGTAAGGGGGCTGAGAATTTTTATGGGAAACAGGCCTGCAATGGGGTCCTGAAAAAGGATCTTGGACCAGGGAGAAAGCCAATTGACCTACTTCGTCTTCGGTCACAATCTATCTCGTGCCGAGTCTCGAGAGCCATTGGCCGCATGCCAAGTGAAGAGCTTACAAGGCTAACGTGTCGACGCTGTGGAGAAGGGCAGGAAGACCTGATGCACTTGTTGCAGTCATGTCGGGCAGCTCAGAACCACAGAGTCAAGAGACACGATGTGATACTCAAAAAACTCGGCCAATGGCTCGAGAGAGAGGGATATGACGTCAAGACCGAGCCCAGAATACCAACTAATCATACATTCGTGAAGCCGGACCTACTACTACAGAAAAATGGCCGTTACACAATGCTGGACCTGTGCATACCCTACGAGAGTGACGAACATGCCCTCCACAAAGCCGAGCAGTTCAAGATCGACAAATACCAAGCGTATGAGGCAGAAGTGAAGGAGTATATCGTCAGCAAGGAGTTGGCGACCCCAGTCGGGGACATCACCTTCCTCGGAACTGCCGTCGGTGCACGTGGTGGTATTCGCACTGCCACCACCAAACTGCTCGGAAAAATGGGTATCAGAGGCCCAGGCATTGCTATACTCACCACCATGGCCATAGAGGGTTCAATAAAGATCTTGCGAACCCTCAGGGTATCGGCGTCAGGCTAGCTAACAGACGCGCCCACATTGAGCACTGGGGGCGTGTGTCACACCGTAAGCAAGGCGGTACCACCATTTCCTTGTCCAAGAGCTCTGTCCACTGAGATACTGCGTTCACTGTGACGGAACCTTGCTTCCGACGCCCCACTTGGGGGCGCTCGCTTAAAGAAAACTTCGTGTACGGGGAGCTAGACTCCAACATTTCTTAATCTTGTTTTATGTACTACCATCATCCATTCCATCTCATTCATGTTTATTTTCAATTATTTTCTTATTTATGTATACACTGCATCTACACATAACGCAATAGCCAACTTAGCGTGAACACATCCAACAAACTACACCATACCACCAATAGATGTAATTGCTAACAACTATGCAATTTGAATTAATTACAAATTTAATCATTTACATCTATACACAGACCTCAAATAAGGCCAACGAGAAAAGAGCAGGCTCGTTGGAACGTCAGCAGGAAAATCTCTGATTTTCCGTCAGCCTGGCGGGGACAGGGGTGTCTGTCTGTGGAGTTCTATGATAGACAGAATTTGAACAACCTGGGAGTTTGCTCAACGTCTAATCCATCATGCCCGTCACTGATGAATATTACCACACAATTTCATCCTCACATATACATTTTAAATTAAAACAAAGTAAAACCTTAGAGCGCCACCACGTGACGCGCCGGGAGCAGGGGCCTATTATATACTGATAATTACACTCAGAGGGACAAATAGCCAAATGCCTCGTCATCTAATTAGTGACGCGCATGAATGGATTAACGAGATTCCCACTGTCCCTATCTACTATCTAGCGAACCCACAGGCAGGGGAACGGGCCTGCACTAAACAGCGGGGAAAGAAGACCCTGTTGAGCTTGACTCTAGTCTGATTTTGTAGAGAGACATCAGAGGTGTAGCATAAGTGGGAGGTCGTTCTGCCTCCGTGTGGGCGGCCGCCAGTGAAATACCACTACTCTGATCGTTTCTTTACCTACTCAGTGAGACGGAATGGGAGTCTCCCCGCGCGGGAGCGTCTCCTCTTTCTAGCCCTTAGCGGCGGAAGGGCCGACGAGTGGACGTGCGGTTCCGGCCGGGTACGCTAACAGCGAAGCCGCGCCGGGCCCGCGTCTACGAGAAGGCCGGGCGCTCGCGCCCCCCGTGATCCGCTCCGAGGACATTATCAGGTGGAGAGTTTGACTGGGGCGGTACATCTGTCAAATGATAACGCAGGTGTCCTAAGGCCAGCTCAGCGTGGACAGAAACCTCGCGTAGAGCAAAAGGGCAAATGCTGGCTTGATCCTGATTTTCAGTACGAATACGGACTGCGAAAGCAAGGCCTATCGATCCTTTTGACTTTAGGAGTTTTAAGCAAGAGGTGTCAGAAAAGTTACCACAGGGATAACTGGCTTGTGGCGGCCAAGCGTTCATCGCGACGTCGCTTTTTGATCCTTCGATGTCGGCTCTTCCTATCATTGTGAAGCAGAATTCACCAAGCGTTGGATTGTTCACCCACTAACAGGGAACGTGAGCTGGGTTTAGACCGTCGTGAGACAGGTTAGTTTACCCTACTGTTAAAATGAGGTCGTTGCGATAGTAGTCCTGCTCAGTACGAGAGGAACGGCAGGTCGGACATATGGTTCCGTTCTTGGTCGTCGGCCAGTGGGCGAGGCTTCGTCCGTGGGATTATGCCTGAAAGCCTCTAAGGCAGCATCCCGGCTAGAGAGCAACGATACCGCGTGCGGCTCGCATTGGGACGGTCAAAGATTTTCAAGACTCTGGCGGGCAGCTTGCTGCACCGCCGGAGAATGGACCCATGCAAGGGAACTCGAGTCGTGTCATCAGTGCCGGCTCTCCGTCCCGAATCGCGGATCACCCGAATGCTGATGTGCCGTACCGAATCGTTCGTAGACGACTTACGTACCGGTCAGGGTGTTGTAGATGGCAGAGCAGCATCCTCACTGCGATCCATTAAGACTTCTCCCTACCAGGCCGGAGGTTTCGTCACGCCCCCCGATGGCGAAATCCTCCATTACAGCAGCGGCAGCAGTGTCTAGCGGCCTGCTCCATTGCGCAAGTGTCTGTTTAACCTAACCTTGATTAAAGTGTATTGGTGTCATGAAGTTTTATAGAGGCTTGCCAGCCTAAGTAGGAGACAAACAAATAATCCAACAACCTCTCCTTGGTGGTAGTAGAGAGTGTGTTGGTGTCCTGAAGATTTATAGAGGCTTGCACAGCCTGAGTAAGAGACAAAAAAATAATCCAACAACCTCTCCTTGGTAGTAGAAGAGTGTATTGGTGTCCTAAAGATTTAGCGAGGCTTGCCAGCCTGAGTAAGACAAAGAAATAATCCAGACAGCCACTACTACCTAACCTAACCGTGGTGCAGTCCACACTACCAGACGGCTGGAGGTTTCGTCACGCCCCCGATGGCGAAATCCTCCATTACAGCAGAAGTGTCTGTTTAACCTAACCTTAGTACAAAGTCTATTGGTGTCCACAATTTTATAGAGGCTAGCCAGCCTAAGTCAATAACAGACAGAAAGAAATAATCCAAGCAGCCAACACTACCTAACCTTGGTGTAAAGTCTATTGGCGGCCTAAATTTTATAGAGATATACAGGCAGCCACCACTACTTTCGCCGGAGGTTTCGTCACGCTCCCCGATGGCGAAATCCTCCATTACAGCAAAAGTGTGTAGCGGCCTGCTCCAAGTGTCTGTTTAACCTAACCGTAGTACAAAGTCTATTGGTGTCCACAATTTTATAGAGGCTAGCCAGCCCAAGTCAGTAACAGACAGAAAGAAATAATCCAAGCAGCCGACACTACCTAACCCTGGTGTAAAGTCTATTGGCGCCCTAAATTTTATAGAGATATACAGGCAGCCACCACTACTTTCGCCGGAGGTTTCGTCACGCTCCCCGATGGCGAAATCCTCCATTACAGCAGAAGTGTGTAGCGGCCTGCTCCAAGTGTCTGTTTAACCTAACCTTAGTACAAAGTCTATTGGTGTCCTCAATTTTATAGAGGCTAGCCACCCGAAGTCAATAAGAGACAAAGAAATAATCCAAGCAGCCACCACTATCTAGCCTAAACTGTTTAGCCTGACCGTGGTAAAGTCTAACGGGGGACCTTAAATTTTTTAGATTAATAATACAGGCAACTACCTAACCAACCACTACCGGGCCGCCGGAGGTTTCGTCGATGTCGAAATCCTCTTCCTTCTTGTATTGGCAAGGGGAGTTTGCTTTAACTTAGGTATGCTAGCCTAAGTAAAAATAGATGCCCCTTCCTTATTGGTGTTGTCGATGGCACAGCACAGCACAGCACCGTGCCTATGACGAAATCAACTTCAGTAAACTCAACTCATACTTCAAATGCACCAAGAGAACTTGCACACCCGAATGGGAGACCGTCAGAGTCAATCGAGGGTCGATTTAATAGCATACTATACAAAATGATCCGAGAATCTGCACATACCGAGTGGGAGACGGTCGTGAAAGCGTCCGCCCTTGCACGCTGGATGGCACTATTTCACTATAGTAAGGGGTAGGGGCACCTCGGTCATATTATACAACATACCAAAGAAGTTCCACACCCGCATGGGAGACCGTCAGAGTCAATCGGGGGTCGATTTGATAGCATACTACAGAAACTTGCACACCCGAATGGGAGACCGTCAAAGTCAATCGGGGATCGATTTGATAGCATACCACAGAAACTTGCACACCCGAATGGGAGACCGTCAAAGTCAATCGGGGGTCGATTTAATAGCATACTACAGAAACTTGCACACCCGAATGGGAGACCGTCAAAGTCAATCGGGGATCGATTTGATAGCATACTACAGAAACTTGCACACCCGAATGGGAGACAGTCAAAGTCAATCGGGGGTCGATTTAATAGCATACTACAGAAACTTGCACACCCGAATGGGAGACCGTCAAAGTCAATCGGGGGTCGATTTAAGAGCATACTTTACAAAATGATCCGAGAATCTGCACACACCGAGTGGGAGACGGTGATGAAAACGTCCGCCCTTGTACGCTGGATGGCACTATTTCACTATAGTAAGGGGTAGAGGCACCTCGGTCATATTGTACAACATACCAGAAAAGTTCCACACGCGCATGGGAGACCGTCAAAGTCAATCGGGGGTCGATTTAATAGCATACTGCAGAGAACTTACACACCCGAATGGGAGACCGTCAGAGTCAATCGAGGGTCGATTTAATAGCATACTATACAAAATGATCTGAGAATGTGCACACACCGAGTGGGAGACGGTGATGAAAGCGTCCCCCCTTGTACACTGGATGGCACTATTTCACTATAGTAAGGGGTAGGGGCACCTCGGTCATATTACACAACATACCAGAGAAGTTCCACACCCGCATGGGAGACAGTCAAAGTGAATCGGGGGTCGATTTGATAGCATACTACAGAGAACTTGCACACCCGAATGGGAGACCGTCAAAGTCAATCGGGGGTCGATTTGATAGCATACTACAGAGAACTTGCACACCCGAATGGGAGACCTTCAGAGTCAATCGAGGGTCGATTTTATTGCATACTATACAAAATGATCCGAGAATGTGCACACACCGAGTGGGAGACGGTGATGAAAGCGTCCGCCCTTGTACACTGGATGGCACTATTTCACTATAGTAATGGGTAGAGGCACCTCGGTCATATTATACAAAATACCAGAGAAGTTCCACACCCGCATGGGAGACCGTCAAAGTCAATCAGGGGTCGATTTGATAGCATACTACAGAGAACTTGCACACCCGAATGGGAGATCATCAGAGTCATTCGAGGGTCGATTTAATAGCATACTATACAAAATGATCCGAGAATCTGCACACACCGAGAGATAGAAAATAGTCTTATGGGGTCAGAGGAATGGCAGTGGAGCACGATCTATGAATTTCACTAGCCAGGTCTGTCTTCCTATTGAACATTATTACTCTCTCTCGGCACACACGTCGCCACCACCGTTTCCGTGACAGCAGCAGCATCATGATGTTGCGTCTACCAATAAGTCCGGAACCGGGTTATTCGGCTGTTCACGAACAGTCAGGTTTTAAACGTGCCAAACAAACGATCAAACAACCTCCACTCTCGAGGTGCGGTCCGGTGACTGTCCTATCGTCCGCTCGTGTATGCTGGATTGCACTATTTCACTATATTAAGGGGAGAGGGTACCTTCACACACCTATTCGGTGTGGAATATCTTCCGCACCCCAGCGGAGCGCTTCGGCGCCTCTGGGAAGCAAAGCGCGGCATTCAAAAACAACAACCAAAGTTGCCGTCGCTTTCCCTTCCCTGCCCTGCAATGGCTGGAGCAGCAGAAGGAGAGAGAGAGAGAAAATAGTCTCATGGGGTCAGAGGCATGGCAGTGGAGCGGGTTCTATGAATTTTACTAGCCAGGTCTGTCTCCCAATTGAACATTATTAGTCTCTCGGCGCACACGTCGCCACCACGGTTTCCGTGACAGCAACAGCATCATGATGTTGCGTCTATTGTAAGTCTGGAACCGGGTTATTCGGCTGTTCACGAACAGTCAGGTTTTAACCTTGCCTAACAAACGATCAAACAACTTCCACTCTCGAGGTGCGGTACGGTGACTGTCCTATCGTCCGCTCTTGTATGCTGGATTGCACTATTTCACTATATTAAGGGGAGAGGGTGCCTTCACACACCTATTCGGTGTGGAATATCTTCCGCCCCCCAGCGGAGCACTTCGGCGCCTCTGCGAAGCAAAGCGCGGCATTCAAAAACAACAACCAAAATTGCCGTCGCTTCCCTGCCCTGCAATGGCTGGAGCAGAAGGAGAGAGATTTTAGTCTCATTGGATCAGAGGAATGGCAGTGGAGCGGGCTTATGGCGAGTAGGCTCGCGCTCTATCAATTACACTTGCCAGGTCTCTCTTCCGTTTGGACATTATTTACTCCGGTTCTCTCTCGGCGCACACGTCGCCACCCTACTAGTTTCCGTCACAGCATATGCTGCGGCCTTTCAGTCCGGAAAGGGGCTCCCCTTCGCCTTGCTGTCTGCCCAACTTAGCGGACTTGCGTTGGCTGATCACCCCGTCTTCACGTCTGTGCCGGCCTTCAATGCAGCGCCCAACCGTCTCTTGAAAGAGATTCATTGCACTATTCCACGCGCAAACGGCTACCCTAAATGTGCATAGACAACGCTCATGGTTAAATACGACCAGAGCGCAGTCTGGGAGCCGAGTATACTAAAAAGAGAGTTTAGCAGCCAAAACTCGTCAAAGCACACGTTGGGTTACCCCATCACCTAACAACGATGGCGGTTCCCACCCGTAAAATACACAACCTAACCAATATTGGGCGACGATGGCGCTCATGAGCCCACGTCCCCACAAACAGTAAGAGAGAGTGAGAAAGAAACAGAGAGAGGAGAAGGATAAGGGAGGAGATTGGCTAACGTGCGGTCCCTCGCCCAATGTCTTCTGCCTCGCTGGAGCTGGGGCAAAGAGAAAAGGAACGGATAAGGGAGGAGATTGGCCAACGTGCGGTCCCTCGCCCAATGTCGGCTGCCTCGCTGGAGCTGGGGCAAAGAGGAGAGGAGAGGAGAGGAGCGGATAAGGGAGGAGATTGGCACACACGGTGGCGCTGCCGGCGCCGAGGATAGCAAGAGAAGGTGCAGTTTGATCTGATCATCTGGTTTGCTATTTCTCTAAGGCCAACGTGCGGTCCCTCGCCCAATGTCGGCTGCCTCGCTGGGGCAAAGAGAAGAGGAGAGGATAAGGGAGGAGATTGGCACACACGGGGGCGCTGCCGGCGCCGAGGATAGCGAGAGAAGGTGCAGTTTGATCTGATCATCTGGTTTGCTATTTCTCTAAGGCCAACGTGCGGTCCCTCGCCCAATGTCTTCTGCCTCGCTGGGGCAGAGAAGAGGAGCGGATAAGGGAGGAGATTGGCCAACGTGCGGTCCCTCGCCCAATGTCGGCTGCCTCGCTGGAGCTGGGGCAGAGGAGAGGAGCGGATAAGGGAGGAGATTGGCACACACGGTGGCGCTGCCGGCGCCGAGGATAGCAAGAGAAGGTGCAGTTTGATCTGATCATCTGGTTTGCTATTTCTCTAAGGCCAACGTGCGGTCCCTCGCCCAATGTCGGCTGCCTCGCTGGAGGTGGGAAAGAGAAGAGGAGCGGATAAGGGAGGAGATTGGCACACACGGTGGCGCTGTCGGCGCCGAGGATAGCAAGAGAAGGTGCAGTTTGATCTGATCATCTGGTTTGCTATTTCTCTAAGGCCAACGTGCGGTCCCTCGCCCAATGTCGGCTGCCTCGCTGGAGGTGGGGCAAAGAGAAGAGGAGAGGATAAGGGAGGAGATTGGCACACACGGTGGCG
>NW_024744924.1:12500-15029 GCF_018991925.1 Homarus americanus
TACATCGACAAGTTAAACGCATATTGCGGCGGCGGCAGCCATATGAGCTTGTCGCCGCCACTCCTCTACGAGGGTCGGAAATATACATCCATCGGTTGCTGCGAGTTCGGTGCCTGCTGACTGTCTCCCCGACACGAGGGTAACCCGAACCGAGCTTCCGCCTTGGGGTTTAATCGCCCGCGCCTTGCGCGAGGCGTGCCCTTAAAAACAAGCCTATCACTAGCAAGTCCATGGACTTGGCGCACCCACATTCAACCACAACAAAGCCGGGCACACACACACACATGTGTGTGTGTCCCGTCCCGACGACAGTTGTCGCCCTCGCAAATAACTGGAGGCGCTCTTTTGCCTGCTGTCCACAGAGACACGAATGGCCGTCGGCCGCTCATGGCTGATGCTGCACATGTTCTAAGAGGCACACGTCCTCCTCCTTCTCTCTCGGAGAAGAAGCACTCCATCCCACGAAGAGGAAACGAAACCGGGTCGGATATCTTTTAAGTAAGCCCCGCCGGAATTTCGTCTATCACCTCGAAAAGAGTGCTTGGCATGCATTGCAGTGGAACCTAAATTGATGAGTGCGCCTGGGCCCGCAGTCTACCATGTAGTGGCGCAGGCAGAGAGATGACAATTGCTCTCGTCGGGACGAGAATGTTTGGGTGACGCCGTGCTCTTCCTCACGCGCTCCTCCACCCTCTCCCACGGTCAGACGCGGTGTGGGCGTTCTCTTTGAGAGTTCGCCACGAGTCCACGTCTATCTCATGACAGGCCTGGGAGGGAGGCAGGGGGAGTTCTCTCTAAACGCGTTAAAGACGGTGTTGCGCCTCATAACGGCGCTCGCCGGGATAGAGCACTAGTTCTGCAGCCGGAAAGGCCGCTCACGCCAATTAATACTGCGACTCTCGCTCTCTTTCTCCGGATAAACAAGTGCCACTGCTGTGGCATGCGGGAACGGGGAAAGAGGTCAAAGTTTAAGCGGCAAAGGTGCGGCCGAGTAAGGGCGGAACACGAGCGTATATGCATTAAAACTGTGTATATGACTCTGCGAGAGATGTTCTGCTGGAACACTTTTCCTATTGGCTATTTACCACTATTGATGTTGCTGAGAGGGCCGAGCACCTAAGCTGCTCGTTGAGAATGAGAAGGAACGGAGTCAGGGGTGGGAGTGCCGGCGCCATGGCCGCTGGTACCCCGCGACAAGCCCCTCAAACCTTCCTCTCTCTGTCAGAAGAAGAAGAAAAAGAAGAAGAATAAGAAGGAACGGAGTCAGGGGTGGGAGTGCCGGCGCCATGGCCGCTGGTACCCCCGAGATAAGCCTCTCAAACCTTCCTTTATCTCTCTCTCTCTCTCTCTCTCTCTCTCTGTCTTACGAATAAGAAGGAACGGAGTTAGGGGTGGGAGTACCGGCGCCATGGCCGCTGGTACCCCCGCGACAAGCCCCTCAAACCTTCCTCTCTCTCTCTCTCTCTGTCTTAAGAATAAGAAGGAACGGAGTCAGGGGTGGGAGTACCGGCGCCATGGCCGCTGGTACCCTCGCGACAAGCCCCTCAAACCTTCCTTACTCTCTCTCAGTCTTAAGAATAAGAAGGAACGGAGTCAGGGGTGGGAGTACCGGCGCCATGGCCGCTTGGTACCCCCGCGACAAGCCCCTCAAACCTTCCTGTGTATGTCTTTTGCAGCAGCACGTGGTAATGTCGGTGGTGAAGAAAGTCGGTGGCAGACCGCCTTCCGCTTCGTGGTTGGGGAACATGTTCCCCCTAAGGATGATGAGACCACGATCGACCTCGTAGTAGGAGAGAGCTACCCGCCAAATTTAAGCATATTAATAAGAGGAGGAAAAGAAACCAACAGGGATTCCCTTAGTAAGGGCGACTGAACTGGGAAATGCCCAGCGCATAACCTCGATGTCTTCGGGCACGAGGGGTGTTGCGTTTCAGAGGGTCCAGCACGCCGTCCCCTACCGTCTAAGTCAAGCTTGAAAGCGGCCACTTCCGTGGAACGCGCTAGGCTGCGTGGGCGTGTTCTCGGGCGGTGTTCGCCGTCCCTCCAAAGCTCTTGTAGTAAGAGGTGCGGGGGGGAGGCGGGGCCGTTCGGTTCGCTACAATCCCACTTCGGCTGGCGCCCAGCGATCAACTCAGAACTGGCACGGACCAGGGGAATCCGGTTGTCTAATTAAAACAAAGCATTGCGATGGTCTTTGATGGATGTTGACGCAATGTGATTTCTGCCCAGTGCTCTGAATGTCAAAGTGAAGAAATTCAACCAAGCGCAGGTAAACGGCGGGAGTAACTATGTTGTGAAGGATCTTTACAGCCACGTAGGGACAAGCATTTGCGTTCCCGGCGGGGAGTCAGACCCTATCCCCATGACCAGAGGAGTGAAGCAGGGATGTCCATTGTCACCCTTCCTTTTCTCTGCCGTGGTGGATGAGTACCTGGAGTCCCTGGGTCCTGCCGTTGGATACCGCCTGGACGATGTAACGTCGGTGGCGGTGACAGGATTTGCGGAGGACCTGGTAATAGTCTCTGAGTC
>NW_024744925.1:0-17430 GCF_018991925.1 Homarus americanus
CCCACCAGAGTTTGAGCCGATCTTATAATTGTGACCGGGGAACGCTACCTCTGGGCCACCAGGACAATAAAAGCAGTCCTAGACTCTGCTATATTTCACACAAAGCTTGTTCAACGAGTTTATGGCGCTGTGAACCACTATAGGGGACCACCCATGCCGCTTAGGTGATCAGAGCAACGTTTTACCAAATGCGGCTTCGAAACACGAGGATCCATATATATTTCATTAACCCAATAAAGCACGCGGACTTCTACATATAATCAACACCTCACCCCACCAGGATTTGAACCCACAATCATATAATTGTGACCGGGGGACGCTACCTCTGGGCCACCAGGACAATAGAAGCAGTCCTAGACTCTGCTATATTTCACACAAAGCCAGTTCAACGAGCTTATGGCGCCGTGAACCTCTAATGGGGACCACCCGTGCTGCTTAGGTGATCAGACCAAAATTTTACCAAATGCGGCTTCGAAAGAAGAAGGATCCATATATATTTCATTAGCCCAATAAAGCACGCGTACTTCTACATATAATCAACACCTCACCCCACCAGGATTTGAACCCACGATCTTATAATTGTGACCGGGGAATGCTACCACTGGGCCACTAGGACAATAAAAGCAGTGCTAGACTCTACTATATTTCACACAAAGCCTGTTCAACGAGCTTATGGCGCTGTTAACCACTATAGGGGACCACCCGTGCCGCTTAGGTGATCCGAGCAACGTTTAACCATATGCGGCTTCGAAACCCGAGGATCCATATATATTTCATTAGTCCAATAAAGCACGCAGACTTCTACATATAATCAAAGCCTCACCCCACCAGGATTTGAAGCCACGATCTTATAATTGTAACCGGGGAACGCTACCTCTGGGCCACCAGGACAATAAAAGCAGTCCTAGACTCTACTATATTTCACACAGAGCCTGTTCAACGACCTTATGGCGCCATGGACCTCTAATGGGGACCACCCGTGCCGCTTAGGTGATCAGAGCAACGTTTTACCAAATCCGGTTTCGAAACATGAGGATCCATATATATTTCATTAGCCCAATAAAGCACGCGGACTTTTACATTTAATCAACACCTCACCCTACCAGGATTTGAACCCACGATCTTATAATTGTGACCGGGAAGCGCTACCTCTGGGCCACTAGGACAATAAAAGTAGTCCTAGACTCTGCTATATTTCACACAAAGCCTGTTCAACTTGCTTATGGCACCGTGAACCTCTAATTGGGACCACCCGTGCCGCTTAGGTGATTAGAGCAACGTTTTACCAAATCCGGCTTCGAAACAAGGAGGATCCAAAAATATTTCATTAGCACAATAAATCACTCGGACTTCTACATATAATGAACAACTCACCCTACCAGGATTCAAACCCACGATCTTATAATTGTGACCGGGGTATGCTACCTCTGGGCCACCAGGACAATAAAAGCAGTCCTAGACTCTACTATTTTCACACAAAGCCTGTTCAACGACCTTATGGCGCCATGAACCTCTAATGGGGACCACCCGTGCCGCTTAGGTGATCAGAGCAACGTTTTACCAAATGCGGCTTCGAAACACGAGGATCCATATATATTTCATTTACCCAATAAAGCACGCGGACTTCTACATATAATCAACACCTCACCCCACCAGGATTTGAACCCACAATCTTATAATTGTGACCGGGGGACGCTACCTCTGGGCCACCAGGACAATAGAAGCAGTCCTAGACTCTGCTATATTTCACACAAAGCCTGTTCAACGAGCTTATGGCGCCGTGAACCTCTAATGGGGACCACCCGTGCTGCTTAGGTGATCAGACCAAAATTTTACCAAATGCGGCTTCGAAACCAGAAGGATCCATATATATTTCATTAGCCCAATAAAGCACGCTTACTTCAACATATAATCAACACCTCACCCCACCAGGATTTGAACCCACGATCTTATAATTGTGACCGGGAACGCTACCTCTGGGCCACCAGGACAATAATAGCAGTCCTAGACTCTGCTATATTTCACACAAAGCCTGTTCAAGGAGCTTATGGCGTCGTGAACCTCTAATGGGGACCACCCATGCCGCTTAGGTGATCAGAGCAACGTTTTACCAAATGCGGCTTCGAAACACGAGGATCCATATATATTTCATTAGCCCAATAAAGCACGCGAACTTCTTCATATAATCAACACCTCACCCCACCAGGATTCGAGCCCACGATCTTCTAATTGTGACCGGGGAACGCTACCTCTGGCCCACCAGGACACTAAAAGCATTCCTAAACTCTGCTATATTTCACACAAAGCATGTTCAACGAGCTTATGGCGCCGTGAACCTCTAATGGGGACCACCCGCGCCGCTTAGGTGATCAGAGCAACGTTTTACCAAATGCGGCTTCGAAACCCGAGGATCCATATATTTTTCATTAGCCCAATAAAGCACGCAGACTTCTACATATAATCAACATCTCACCCCACCAGGATTTGAACCCACGATCTTATATTTGCTGACCGAGGGGATGCTACCTCCCCGGGCCACCAGGACACTAAAAGCAGTCCTAGACTCTGCTATATTTCACACAAAGACTGTTCAACGAGCTTTTGGCGCCGTGAATCTCTAATGGGGACCACCCGTGCCGCTTAGTTGATCAGAGCAACGTTTTACCAAATGCAGCTTCGAAACACGCGGATCCATATATATTTCATTAGCCCAATAAAGCACGCGGACTTCTACATTTAATCAACACCTCACCCCACCAGGATTTGAAACCACGATCTTATAATTGTAACCGAGGGACGCTACCTCTGGGCCACCAGGACAATAAAAGCAGTCCTAGACTCTGCTATATTTCACACAAAGCTTGTTCAACGAGCTTATGGCGCGTGAACCTCTAATGGGGACCACCCGTCCCGCTTAGGTGATCAGAGCAACGCTTAACCCAATGCAGCTTCGAAACACGAGGATCCATATATATTTCATTAGCCCAATAAAGCACGCGGACTTCTACATATAACCAACACCTCACCCCACCAGGATTTGAACCCACGATCTTATAATTATGACCGGGGAACGCTACCTCTGGGCCACTAGGACAATAAAAGCAGTCCTAGACTCTGCTATATTTCACACAAAGCCTGTTCAATGAGTTTATGGCGCTGTGAACCACTATAGGGGACCACCCGTGCCGCTTAGGTGATTAGAGCAACGTTTTACCAAATGCGGCTTCGAAACACGAGGATCCATATATATTTCATTCACCCAATAAAGCACGCGGACTTCTACATTTAATCAACACCTCAACCCACCACGATTTGAACCCACGATCTTATAATTGTGACCGGGGAACGCTACCTTTGGGCCAACAGGACAATAAAAGCAGTCCTAGACTCTGCTATATTTCACACAAAGCCTGTTCAACGAGCTTATGGCGCCGTGAACCTCTAATGGGGACCACCCATGCCGCTTAGGTAATCAGAGCAACGTTTTACCAAATGCGGCTTCGAGACACGAGGATCCATATATATTTCATTAGCCCAATAAAGCACCAGGACTTCTTCATATAATCAACACCTCTTACAGGATTGAACCCCGATCTTCTAATTGTGACCCCGGGGAATGCTACCTCTGGGCATGGGACAATAAAAGCAGTCCTAGACTCTGCTATATTTCACACAAGCTTACTGTTCACTTGAGCTTTTGGCGCCGTGAACCTCCTAATGGGGACCACCCATGCAGCTTAGATTATCAGGTAGCGTTTTTGCAGATAAGGCTTGAAACCCGCGAGATCCATATATATTTCATTAGCCCAATAAAGCACTCGGACTTCTACATAAATTCAACACCTCACCCCACCAGGATTTGAACCCACGAACTTAAAATTGTGACTGGGGAACGCTACCTGTGGGCCACCAGGACAATAAAAACAGTCCTAGACTCTGCTATATTTCACACAAAGCCTGTTTAACGAGCTTATGGCGCCGTGAACCTCTAATGGGGACCACCCATGCCACTTAGGTGATCAGAACAACGTTTTACCAAATGCGGCTTCGAAACACAAGGATCTATATATATTTCATAGCCCAATAAAGCACGCGGACTTCTACATATAATCAACACCTCACCCCACCAGGATTGAACCCGATCTTCTAATTGTGACCGAGAATACCGTCTGGGCCACCAGGACACTAAGCGCATTCCTAGGCTCTGTTATATTTCACACAAAGCCTGTTCAATGAGCTTATGGCGCCATGAACCTCTAATGGGGACCACCCGTGCCGCTTAGGTGATCAGAGCAACGTTTTACCAAATCCGGCTTCGAAACACGAGGATCTATATATATTTCATTAGCCCAATAAAACGCGCGAGACTTCTACATATAATCTTGCCTCACCCACAGGATTTGAACCCACGATCTTATAATTGTGACGGAGGGCCTTTACCTCTGGGCCACCAGGACAATAAAAGCAGTCCAAGTCTCTACTATATTTCACACAAAGCCTCTTCAACGAGCTTATGGCGCTGTGAACCACTATAGGGGACCGCCCGTGCCGCTTAGGTGATCAAAGCAACGTTTTACCAAATGCGGCTTCGAAACACGAGGATCCATATATATTTCATTAGCCCAATAAAGCACGCGGACTTCTTCATATAATCAACACCTCACCCCACCAGGATTTGAACCCACGATCTTATGATTGTGACCGGGGAATGCTACCTCTGGGCCACCAGGATAATAAAAGCAGTCCTAGACTCTGCTATATTTCACACAAAGCCTGTTCAACGAGCTCATGGCGCCGTGAACCTCTAATGGGGACCACCCGTGCCGCTTAGGTGATCAGAGCAACGCTTAACCCAATGCGGCTTCGAAACACGAGGATCCATATATATTTCATTAGCCCAATAAAGCACGCGGACTTCTACATATAACCAACACCTCACCCCACCAGGATTTGAACCCTCGATCTTCTAATTGTGACCGGGGAACGCTACCTCTGGGCCAACAGGACACTAAAAGCATTCCTAGACTCTGCTATATTTCACACAAAGCCTGTTCAACGAGCTTATGGCGCCGTGAACCTCTAATGGGGACCACCCGTACCGCTTAGGTGATCAGAGCATCATTTTACCAAATGCGGCTTCGAAACCCGAGGATTCATGTATATTTCATTAGCCCAATAAAGCACGCGGACTACTACATTTAATCAACACCTCACCCCACCAGGATTTGAACCGACGATCTTATAATTGTGACCGGGGAATGCTACCCCTGGGCCACCAGGACAAGAACAGCAGTCCTAGACTCTGCTATATTTCACACAAAGCCTGTTCAACGAGCTTATGGCGCCGTGAACCTCTAATGGGGACCACGAGTGCCGCTTAGGTGATCAGACCAACATTTTACCAAATGCGGCTTCGAAACAAGAAGGATCCATATATATTTTATTATCCCAATAAAGCACGCGGACTTGTACATTTAATCAACACCTCACCCCACCAGGATTTGAACCCACGATCTTATAATTGTGATCGGGGAATGCTACCTCTGGGCCACCAGGACAATAAAAGCAGTCCTAGACTCTGCTATATTTCACACAAAGCCTGTTCAACGAGTTTATGGCGCTGTGAACCACCATAGGGGACCACCCGTGCCGCTTAGGTGATCAGAGCAACGTTTTACCAAATGCGGCTTCGAAACCCGAGGATCCATATATTTTTCATTAGCCCTAATAAAGCACGCAGACTTCTACATATAATCAACACCTCACCCCACCAGGATTTGAACCCACGATCTTATAATTGTGACCGGGGGACGCTACCTCTGGGCCACCAGGACAATAAAAGCAGTCCTAGACTCTGATATATTTCACACAAAACATTCCCACTTGGCTTATAGGCGCCATAGACCTCTAATGGGGACCACCCGTGCAGCAAATTGATCAGGGCAACGTTTTACCAAATACAACCCGAAACCACGAGGATCCGCCGCATATATTTCATTAGCCCAATAAAGCACGCGGACCTCTTCATATAATCAACACCTCACCCCACGAGGATTCGAACCAACGATCTTCTAATTGTGACCGGGGAACGCTACCTCTGGGCCACCAGGACAATAAAGCAGTCCTAGACTTTGCTATATTTCACACAAAGCCTATTCAACGAGCTTATGGCGCCGTGAACCTCTAATAGGGACCACCCGTGCCGCTTAGGTGATCAGACCAACATTTTACCAAATGCGGCTTCGAAACAAGAAGGATCCATATATATTTTATTATCCCAATAAAGCACGCGGACTTGTACATTTAATCAACACCTCACCCCACCAGGATTTGAACCCACGATCTTATAATTGTGACCGGGGAATGCTACCACTGGGCCACTAGGACAATAAAAGCAGTGCTAGACTCTACTATATTTCACACAAAGCCTATTCAACGAGCTTATGACGCTGTGAACCACTATAGGGGACCACCCGTGCTGCTTAGGTGATCAGAGCAACGTTTAACCAAATGCGGCTTCGAAACCCGAGGATCCATATATATTTCATTAGCCCAATAAAGCACGCAGACTTCTACATATTATCAACGCCTCGCCCCACCAGGATTTGAAGCCACGATCTTATAATTGTGAACGAGGGATGCTACCTCTGGGCCACCAGGACAATAAAAGCATTCCTAGACATTGCTATATTTCACCGCAGGCCTGTTCCGCGACCTTATGGCGCCGCCAGACCTCTAATGGGGACCACCCGTGCTGCTTAGGTGATCAGACCAACATTTTACCAAATGCGGCTTCGAAACAAGAAGGATCCATATATATTTCATTAGCCCAATAAAGCACGCGGACTTTTACATTTAATCAACACCTCACCCTACCAGGATTTGAACCCACGATCTTATAATTGTGACCGGGAAACGCTACCTCTGGGCCACTAGGACAATAAAAGTAGTCCTAGACTCTGCTATATTTCACACAAAGCCTGTTCAACTTGCTTATGGCACCGTGAACCTCTAATTGGGACCACCCGTGCCGCTTAGGTAATTAGAGCAACGTTTTACCAAATCCGGCTTCGAAACAAGGAGGATCCAAAAATATTTCATTAGCACAATAAATCACTCGGACTTCTACATATAATGAACAACTCACCCTACCAGGATTCAAACCCGCGATCTTATAATTGTGACCGGGGTATGCTACCTCTGGGCCACCAGGACAATAAAAGCAGTCCTAGACTCTACTATTTTTCACACAAAGCCTGTTCAACGACCTTATGGCGCCGTGAACCTCTAATGGGGACCACCCATGCCGCTTAGGTGATCAGAGCAACGTTTTACCAAATGCGGCTTCGAAACCGAGGATCCCGTATATATTTCATTGCCCAATAAAGCAGCGGACTTCTACATATAATCAACTTTACTCGCCCCCACCAGGATTTGAACCCACAATCTTATAATTGTGACCGAGACGCTACCTCTGGGCCACCAGGACAATGAAAGCAGTCTAGACTCTGCTATATTTCACACAAAGCCTGTTCAACGAGCTTATGGTGCCGTGAACCTCTAATGGGGACCACCCGTGCTGCTTAGGTGATCAGACCAACATTTTACCAAATGCGGCTTCGAAACAAGAAGGATCCATATATATTTCATTAGCCCAATAAAACACGCGGACTTCTACATTTAATCAACACCTCACCCCACCAGGATTTGAACCCACGATCTTATAATTGTGACCGGGGAACGCTACCTCTGGGCAACCAGGACAATAATAGCAGTCCTAGACTCTGCTATATTTCACACAAAGCCTGTTCAACGAGCTTATGGCGTCGTGAACCTCTAATGGGGACCACCCATGCCGCTTAGGTGATCAGAGCAACGTTTACCAAATGCGACGAAAACCGCGAGGTTCATGTATATTTCATTAGCCCAATAAACGCGAACTTCTTACGTATAATCAACACCTCACCCGCCCAGGATTCCGAACCACGATCTTCTAATTGTGACCGACGCTACCTCTGGCCCACAGGACACTAAAAGCATTCTAAACTCTGTATATTTCTACAAGCATGTTCAACGAGCTTATGGCGCCGTGAACCTCTAATGGGGACCACCCGCGCCGCTTAGGTGATCAGAGCAACGTTTTACCAAATGCGGCTTCGAAACACGAGGATCCATATATTTTTCATTAGCCCAATAAAGCAGGCAGACTTCTACATATAATCAACATCTCACCCCACCAGGATTTGAACCCATGATCTTATATTTGTGACCGAGGGATGCTACCTCTGGGCCACCAGGACAATAAAAGAAGTCCTAGACTCTGCTATATTTCACACAAAGCCTGTTCAACGAGCTTATGGCGCCGTGAACCTCTAATGAGGACCACCAGTGCCGCTTAGGTGTTCAGAGTAACGTTTTACTAAATCCGGTTTCGAAACACGAGGATCCATATCTACTTCATTAGCCCAATAGAGCACGCACATTTCTACATATAATCAACACCTCGCCCCACCAGGATTCGAACCAACGATCTTATAATTGTGACCGGGGAACGCTACCTCTGGGCCACCAGGACACTAAAAGCAGTCCTGAACTCTGTTATATTTCACAAAAAGCCTGTTCAATGAGCTTATGGCGCCGTGAACCTTTAATGGGGACCACCCGTGCCGCTTAGGTGATCAGAGCAACGTTATACCAAATCCGGCTTCGAAACACGAGGATCCATATATATTTCATTAGCCCAATAAAGCACACGGACTTCTACATATATTCAACACCTCACCCCACCAGGATTTGAACCCACGATCTTATAATTGTGACCGGGGAACGCTACCTCTGGGCCACTAGGACAATAAAAGCAGTCCTAGACTCTGCTATATTTCACACTAAGCCTGTTCAACGAGTTTATGGCGCTGTGAACCACTATAGGGGACCACCCGTGCCGCTTAGGTGATCAGAGCAACGTTTTACCAAATGCGGCTTCGAAACACGAGGATCCATATATATTTCATTAACCCAATAAAGCACGCGGACTTCTACATTTAATCAACACCTCAGCCCACCAGGATTTGAACCCACGATCTTAAAATTGTGACCAGGGAACGCTACCTTTGGGCCAACAGGACAATAAAAGCAGTCCTAGACTCTGCTATATTTCACACAAAGCCTGTTCAACGAGCTTATGGCGCCGTGAACCTCTAATGGGGACCACTAATGCCGCTTAGGTAATCAGAGCAACGTTTTACCAAATGCGGCTTCGAAACACGAGGATCCATATATATTTCATTAGCCCAATAAAGCACACGGACTTCTTCATATAATCAACACCTCACCCCACCAGGATTCGAACCCACGATCTTCTAATTGTGACCCAAGAATGCCTCCTGGTCGGTTCTAATAAAGTCTAGACTCTGCTATATTTCACACAAAGCCTGTTCAACGAGATTATGGCGCCGTGAACCTCTAATAGGGACCACCCGTGCCGCTTAGGTGATCAGAGCAACGTTTTACCAAATGCGGCTTCGAAACACGAGGATCCATATATATTTCATTAGCCCAGTAAAGCACGCGGACTTCTGCATATAATCAACACCTCACACCACCACTATTTGAACCCCAAATCTTATAATTGTGACCGGGGGACGCTACCTCTGGGCCAGAACAATTCTGCTATATTTCTACAAGCCTGTTCAGCGAGCTTATGGCGCCGTGAACCTCTAATGGGGACCACCCGTGCCGCTTAGGTGATCAGAGCAACGTTTTACCAAATGCAACTTCTCAACACGAGGATCTATATATATTTCATTAGCCCAATAAAGCACGCGGACTTCTTCATATAATCAACACCTCACCCCACCAGGATTCGAACCCACGATCTTCTAATTGTGACCGGGGAATACTACGTCTGGGCCACCAGGACACTAAAAGCATTCCTAGACTCTGCTATATTTCACACAAAGCCTGTTCAACGAGCTTTTGGCGCCGTGAACCTCTAATGGGGACCACCGTTGCGCTTGGGTCGACAACGTTTTACCAAATGCGGCTTCGAAACAAGAAGGATCCATATATATTTCATTAGCCCAATAAAGCACGCGGACTTCTACATATAATCAACACCTCACCCCACCAGGATTTGAACCCGCGATCTTATAATTGTGACGGGGGAACGCTACCTCTGGGCCACCAGGACAATAATAGCAGTCCTAGACTCTGCTATATTTCACACAAAGCCTGTTCAACGAGCTTATGGCGCCGTGAACCTCTAATGGGGACCACCCGTGCCGCTTAGGTGATCAGAGCAACGCTTAACCCAATGCGGCGTCGAAACACGAGGATCCATATATATTTCATTAGCCCAATAAAGCACGCGGACTTCTACATTTAACCAACACCTCACCCCACCAGGATTTGAACCCACGATCTTATGATTGTGACCGGGGAATGCTACCTCTGGGCCACCAGGACAATAAAAGCAGTCCTAGACTCTACTATTTTTCACACAAAGCCTGTTCAACGACCTTATGGCGCCATGAACCTCTAATGGGGACCACCCGTGCCGCTTAGGTGATCAGAGCAACGCTTAACCCAATGCGGCTTCGAAACACGAGGATCCATATATATTTCATTAGCCCAATAAAGCACGCGGACTTCTACATATAACCAACACCTCACCCCACCAGGATTTGAACCCTCGATCTTCTAATTGTGACCGTGGAACGCTACCTCTGGGCCACCAGGACACTAAAAGCATTCCTAAACTCTGCTATATTTCACACAAAGCCTGTTCAACGAGCTTATGGCGCCGTGAACCTCTAATGGGGACCACCCGTGCCGCTTAGGTGATCAGAGCATCATTTTACCAAATGCGGCTTCGAAACCCGAGGATCCATGTATATTTCATTAGCCCAATAAAGCACGCGGACTTCTACATTTAATCAACACCTCACCCCACCAGGATTTGAACCGACGATCTTATAATTGTGACCGGGGAATGCTACCCCTGGGCCACCAGAACAAGAAAAGCAGTCCTTGACTCTGCTATATTTCACACAAAGCCTGTTCAACGAGCTTATGGCGCCGTGAACCTCTAATGGGGACCACGAGTGCCGCTTAGGTGATCAGACCAACATTTTACCAAATGCGGCTTCGAAACAAGAAGGATCATATATATTTTATTATCCCAATAAAGCACGCGGACTTGTACATTTAATCAACACCTCACCCCACCAGGATTTGAACCCACGATCTTATAATTGTGACCGGGGAATGCTACCTCTGGGCCACCAGGACAATAAAAGCAGTCCTAGACTCTGCTATATTTCACACAAAGCCTGTTCAACGAGTTTATGGCGCTGTGAACCACCATAGGGGACCACCCGTGCCGCTTAGGTGATCAGAGCAACGTTTTACCAAATGCGGCTTCGAAACCCGAGGATCCATATATTTTTCATTAGCCCTAATAAAGCACGCAGACTTCTACATATAATCAACACCTCACCCCACCAGGATTTGAACCCACGATCTTATAATTGTGACCGGGGGACGCTACCTCTGGGCCACCAGGACAATAAAAGCAGTCTGAACTCTGTTATATTTCACCTGAAAGCTTGTTGCTTGACTTATGGCGCCATGAACACTCTAAACTAAGTTCCGTGCGGCAGGTGATCAGGGGCAACGTTTTACCGTCTGGCTTAACGAGGATCCATATATATTTCACTAGCCCAATAAAGCACGCGGACTTCTACATATAATCAACACCTCACCCCACCAGGATTTGAACCGACGATCTTATAATTGTGACCGGGGGACGCTACCCCTGGGCCACCAGGACAATAAAAGCAGTCCTAGACTCTGCTATATTTCACACAAAGCCTGTTCAACGAGCTTATGGCGCCGTGAACCTCTAATGGGGACCACCCGTGCTGCTTAGGTGATCAGACCAAAATTTTACCAAATGCGGCTTCGAAACAAGAAGGATCCATATATATTTCATTAGCCCAATAAAGCACGCTTACTTCTACATATAATCAACACCTCACCCCACCAGGATTTGAACCCACGATCTTATAATTGTGACCGGGGAATGCTACCACTGGGCCACTAGGACAATAAAAGCAGTGCTAGACTCTACTATATTTCACACAAAGCCTGTTCAACGAGCTTATGGCGCTGTGAACCACTATAGGGGACCACCCGTGCCGCTTAGGTGATCCGAGCAACGTTTAACCATATGCGGCTTCGAAACCCGAGGATCATATATATTTCATTAGTCCAATAAAGCACGCAGACTTCTACATATAATCAAAGCCTCACCCCACCAGGATTTGAAGCCACGATCTTATAATTGTGACCGGGGAACGCTACCTCTGGGCCACCAGGACAATAAAAGCAGTCCTAGACTCTACTATATTTCACACAGAGCCTGTTCAACGACCTTATGGCGCCATGAACCTCTAATGGGGACCACCCGTGCCGCTTAGGTGATCAGAGCAACGTTTTACCAAATCCGGTTTCGAAACACGAGGATCCATATATATTTCATTAGCCCAATAAAGCACGCGGACTTTTACATTTAATCAACACCTCACCCTACCAGGATTTGAACCCACGATCTTATAATTGTGACCGGGAAACGCTACCTCTGGGCCTCTAGGACAATAAAAGTAGTCCTAGACTCTGCTATATTTCACACAAAGCCTGTTCAACTTGCTTATGGCACCGTGAACCTCTAATTGGGACCACCCTTGCCGCTTAGGTGATTAGAGCAACGTTTTACCAAATCCGGCTTCGAAACAAGGAGGATCCAAAAATATTTCATTAGCACAATAAATCACTCGGACTTCTACATATAATGAACAACTCACCCTACCAGGATTCAAACCCGCGATCTTATAATTGTGACCGGGGTATGCTACCTCTGGGCCACCAGGACAATAAAAGCAGTCCTAGACTCTACTATTTTTCACACAAAGCCTGTTCAACGACCTTATGGCGCCATGAACCTCTAATGGGGACCACCCGTGCCGCTTAGGTGATCAGAGCAACGTTTTACCAAATGCGGCTTCGAAACACGAGGATCCATATATATTTCATTTACCCAATAAAGCACGCGGACTTCTACATATAATCAACACCTCACCCCACCAGGATTTGAACCCACAATCTTATAATTGTGACCGGGGGACGCTACCTCTGGGCCACCAGGACAATAGAAGCAGTCCTAGACTCTGCTATATTTCACACAAAGCCTGTTCAACGAGCTTATGGCGCCGTGAACCTCTAATGGGGACCAACCATGCCGCTTAGGTGATCAGAGCAACGTTTTACCAAATGCGGCTTCCAAACAAGAAGGATCCATATATATTTCATTAGCCCAATAAAACACGCGGACTTCTACATATAATCAACACCTCACCCCACCAGGATTTGAACCCATGATCTTATAATTGTGACGGGGGAACGCTACCTCTGGGCCACCAGGACAATAAAAGCAGTCCTAGACTCTGCTATATTTCACACAAAGCCTGTTCAACGAGTTTATGGCGCTGTGAACCACTATAGGGGACCACCCGTGCCGCTTAGGTGATCAGAGCAACGTTTTACCAAATGCGGCTTCGAAACACGAGGATCCATATATATTTCATTAACCCAATAAAGCATGCGGACTTCTACATATAATCAACACCTCACCCCACCAGGATTTGAACCCACAATCATATAATTGTGACCGGGGGACGCTACCTCTGGGCCACCAGGACAATAGAAGCAGTCCTAGACTCTGCTATATTTCACACAAAGCCTGTTCAACGAGCTTATGGCGCCGTGAACCTCTAATGGGGACCACCCGTGCCGATTAAGTGATCAGGGCAACGTTTTACCAAATCTGGCTTCGAAACACAAGGATCCATATATATATTTCATTAACCCAATAAAGCACGCGGACTTCTACATATAATCAACACCTCACCCCACCAGGATTCCAACCCACAATCTTATAATTGTGACCGGGGAACGCTACCTCTGGGCCACTAGGACAATAATAGCAGTCCTAGACTCTACTATATTTCACACAATGCCTGTTCAACGACCTTATGGCGCCGTGAACCTCTAATAGGGACCACCCGTGCCGCTTAGGTGATCAGAGCAACGTTTTACCAAATGCGGCTTCGAAACACGAGGATCCATATATATTTCATTAGCCCAATAAAGCACGCGGACTTCTTCATATAATCAACACCTCACCCCACCAGGATTCGAACCCACGATCTTCCTAATTGTGACCGGGGAACGCTACCTCTGGCCCACCAGGACACTAAAAGCATTCCTAGACTCTGCTATATTTCACACAAAGCATGTTCAACGAGCTTATAGCGCCGTGAACCTCTAATGGGAACCACCCGTGCCGCTTAGGTGATCAGAGCAACGTTTTACCAAATGCGGCTTCGAAACCCGAGGATCCATATATTTTTCATTAGCCCAATAAAGCACGCAGACTTCTACATATAATCAACATCTCACCCCACCAGGATTTGAACCCACGATCTTATATTTGTGACCGAGGGATGCTACCTCTGGGCCACCAGGACAATAAAAGAAGTCCTAGACTCTGCTATATTTCACACAAAGCCTGTTCAACGAGCTTATGGCGCCGTGAACCTCTAATGGGGACCACCCGTGCCGCTTAGGTGATCAGAGCAACGCATAACCAAATGCGGCTTCGAAACATGAGGATCCATATATATTTCATTAGCCCAATAAAGCACGCGGACTTCTACATATAATCAACACCTCACCCCACCAAGATTTGAACCCACGATCGTATAATTGTGACCGGGGAATGCTACCTCTGGGCCACCAGGACACTAAAAGCAGTCCTAGACTCTGCTATATTTCACACAAAGACTGTTCAACGAGCTTTTGGCGCCGTGAATCTCTAATGGGGACCACCCGTGCCGCTTAGGTGATCAGAGCAACGTTTTACCAAATGCAGCTTCGAAACACGCGGATCCATATATATTTCATTAGCCCAATAAAGCACGCGGACTTCTACATATAATCAAAACCTCACCCCACCAGGATTTGAACCCACGATCTTATAATTGTGACCGGGGAACGCTACCTCTGGGCCACCAGGACAATGAAAGCAGTCCTACACTCTGCTATATTTCACACAAATCCTGTTCAACGAGCTTATGGCGCCGTGAACCTCTAATGGGGACCTCCCGTGCTGCTTAGGTGATCAGAGCAACGTTTTTCCAAATGCAGATTCGAAACACGAGGATCCATATATATTTCATTAGCCCAATAAAGCCGCGGACTTCTTCATATAATCAACACTTTCACCCCACCAGGATTCGAACCCACGATCTTCTAATTGTGACCGGGGAATGCTACCTCTGGGCCACCAGGACAATAAAAGCAGTCCTAGACTCTGCTATATTTCACACAAAGCCTGTTCAACGAGCTTATGGCGCCCTGAACCTCTAATGGGGACCACCCGTGCCGCTTAGGTGATCAGAGCAACGTTTTACCAAATGCAGCTTCTCAACACGAGGATCTATATATATTTCATTAGCCCAATAAAGCACGCGGACTTCTTCATATAATCAACACCTCACCCCACCAGGATTTGAACCCACGATCTTATGATTGTGACCGGGGAATGCTACCTCTGGGCCACCAGGACACTAAAAGCAGTCCTAGACTCTGCTATATTTCACACAAAGACTATTCAACGAGCTTTTGGCGCCGTGAACCTCTAATGGGGACCATCCGTGCCGCTTAGGTGATCAGAGCAACGTTTTACCAAATGCAGCTTCGAAACACGCGGATCCGTATATATTTCATTAGCCCAATAAAGCACGCGGACTTCTACATTTAATCAACACCTCACCCCACCAGGATTTGAACCGACGATCTTCTAATTGTGACCGGGGAACACTACCTCTGGGCCACCAGGACACTAAAAGCTTTCCTAGACTCTGCTATATTTCACACAAAGCCTGTTCAACGAGTTTATGGCGCTGTGAACCACTATAGGGGACCACCCGTGCCGCTTAGGTGATCAGAGCAACGTTTTACCAAATGCGGCTTCGAAACACGAGGATCCATATATATTTCATTAACCCAATAAAGCACGCGGACTTCTACATTTAATCAACACCTCAGCCCACCAGGATTTGAACCCACGATCTTATAATTGTGACCAGGGAACGCTACCTTTGGGCCAACAGGACAATAAAAGCAGTCCTAGACTCTGCTATATTTCACACAAAGCCTGTTCAACGAGCTTATGGCGCCGTGAACCTCTAATGGGGACCACCCATGGCGCTTAGGTGATCAGAGCAACGTTTTACCAAATGCGGCTTCGAAACACGAGGATCCATATATATTTCATTAGCCCAATAAAGCACACGGACTTCTTCATATAATCAACACCTCACCCCACCAGGATTCGAACCCACGACCTTCTAATTGTGACCGGGGAATGCTACCTCTGGGCCACCAGGACAATTAAAGCAGTCCTAGACTCTGCTATATTTCACACAAAGCCTGTTCAACGAGCTTATGGCGCCGTGAACCTCTAATGGGGACCACCCGTGCGGCTTAGGTGATCAGGCAGCGGCTTAACCGTCGCGACTTCGAAACATGAGGATCCATATATATTTCATTAGCCCAATAAACCGCAGCGGACTTCTACATATAATCAACACCTCACCCCACCAGGATTTGAACCCGCGATCTTATGTGTGACCGGGGAATGCTACCTCTGGGCCACCAGGACATTAAAAGCAGTCCTAGACTCTGCTATATTTCACACAAACACTGTTCAACGAGCTTTTGGCGCCGTGAACCTCTAATGGGGACCACCCATGCCGCTTAGATTACACTGGGCTGCATTTGAAAAAAAAATTCATGAGGTGCGGGGTTTCTTAGCTGATTCTTTATGTATTTTGCGTGCTGATTCCAAAAATGCCATTCATTTTGCCCAATCAGGTCAGATTTTTATGCTATGGGAATTAGGAAAAAATCGAAATTCTTAAATATGATGTCAAAATTTTTATGCAAAATATATCATAAGAAATGTAACCACAACACACAGGACCAAAATATGTCAACTACATAGATGCCTTTACAGTTACTGTAGACATGCATAAATGGCTGTCGCAGAGAATTTCTTTGGTGGTTGGTGTCTGGGGCGTCCCGTTTCAGACACCAACAGTAGTCGGCGAGCATGTTGATATCCCAGCGACCCTGGTACCGCTCCTCCATTACAGGGATATCTTGATGGAAGCGTTCTCCTTGTTCCTCTCTCACATCACCACAGTTCTCTGGAAAGTAGTCCAAGTGGGAGCTGAGGAAGTGCATCTTGATGGACATGCGTGCACCAAAAACTTTGTAGCTCAGAAGTAGGTCCTCAACAACTCGTTC
>NW_024744926.1:0-12132 GCF_018991925.1 Homarus americanus
TCTTGTACTGTAGGGAGAGTTGTGTTGTGTTGTATTGTAGGTAGAGTTGTGTTGTGTTGTATTGTTGGGAGAGTTGTGTTGTGTTGTATTGTTAGGAGAGTTGTATTTGTGTTGTACTGTAGGGAAGTTATGTTGTATTATATTGTTAGGAGAAGTTGTGTTGTGTTGTATTGTTGGGAGAGTTGTGTTGTCTTGTACTGTAGGGAGAGTTGTGTTGTGTTGTATTGTAGGGAGAGTTGTGTTGTGTTGTATTGTTGGGAGAGTTGTGTTGTGTTGTACTGTAGGGAGAGTTGTGTTGTGTTGTATTGTAGGGAGAGTTGTGTTGTATTGTATTGTAGAGAAAGACAAACAAATAGACAGACAGACAGGGGCAAGCATACAACTGGAGACAGACAGACAGACAGAGAGAGACACAGACGGACGGACAGACAGACAGACAGAAATACAGACAGACAGACAGAGATAGAAATACAGAGACACAGAAAAAGAAAAAGAGCAAACAGACATACAGAATAACGACAGACAGAAAGAGACGAACAGACATAAACAGACAGACAGACAAATAACAGACAGACAGACAGAGTAGTGAGAATGAGACAAAGAGAAAGTAACAGAGACAGACACAGGCACACAGAGACAGACATACAGCCTGACAGGGAGACATCGAGATATATAGACAGACAGACAGAGATAAATCGTCAGAGACATACAGACAGACAGACAGACAGACAGAGAGAGACTGAAAGACATACAGAGACAGACGAACAGACAGACATAGACAAACAGACAGACAGAGTGAGAAAGGCAGACAGACAGAATGAGAAATGCAGACAGACAGAAACACAGACAGACACAAACAGGTACAGCCTGACAGAGAGACAGACAGATATGCACAGATAGACGGACAGACAAACAGGCAGACAGACAGATAGAAAGAGACAGACAGAGAGCAGACAGACAGAGAAAGATGCAGAGACAAACAGACAGACATAGACAGAAAAAGTGAGTAACTCGGACAGACAGACAGACAGACGGACAAAAGCAGATAGACGGAGATAACAAATCCTCACTAAGGAATCCTGTCCTATAAATCAACATACCCGACCTCCCTCCCCACAACAAAAAATAAATGAATAAATAAAATAAAAATAACTAAATAAATTAATAAACAAACAAAATAATAAATAAATAAAACAAAATAAAATACCAACCAACCCCCAGACACACCCCCCTCCCCCCAGACACAACCCCTCTCCCCCAGACACAACCCCCACCCTAGACACAATCCCCACCCTCCCAGACACAGCCCCCCTCCCCAGACACAACCCCTCCCCCCAGACACAACCCCCCACCCCCCAGACACACCCCCCAGACACAACCCTCCCCAGACACAACCCCACCCTAGACACAATCCCCACCCCCCCAGACACAACCCCCTCCCCCAGACACAACCCTCCCCCAGACACAGCCCCCACCCCCCCCAGACACAACCCCTCTCCCCCAGACACAATCCCCCACCCCCCAGACACAACCCTCTCCCCCAGACACAACCCCCACCTAGACACAATCCCCACCCCCAGACACAACCCCCTCCCCCAGACACAACCCCTCTCCCCAGACACAACCCCCACCCCCAGACACAACCCCTCTCCCCCTAGACACAATCCCCCCCCCCAAACCCCCCCCCTCCCCCAGACACAACCCCTCTCCCCCAGACACAACCCCCCACCCCCCCAGACAAAGCCGCACAGAAATACTTACAATTCTCCAGAAGCAACCCAAGCATACCCAACCACCCCTCCCTAGCAAAACCTAACACACACAGGCAGACAGACAGAGACAGTCAGACAAACAGAGACAGTCAGGCAGACAGAGACTGGCAGCCAAACAGGGAGACAGACATAGACAGTTAAACTGACAGACAGAGAGAGATAGACAAGAAAGTCAGAGATTGACAAGACAGAAAAACAGACAGATAGACACAGACAGAGACAGACAAACAAACAGTCAAAGACAGACATACAGACAAAAAACAGACAGAGACGGACAGAGACCGACATTGTGAGAAAGACAGAGAAGCTGAGACAGATAGACAGGCAGTGACACACAGACAGACAGAGACCAACAGACAGACGGACAGACAGTCAGATAGATAAACAAAGACAAACAGACAGACAGACAGAAAGCGATAGACAAACTTCTTCTGTCTGTCTGTCTCCGCTTGTCCCTGTCTGTCTGCTTTGCCTTATCTAATGTTTCTACTTATCTGTGTGTGTGTGTGTGTGTGTGTGTGTGTGTGTGTGTGTGTGTGTGTGTGTGTGTTTTTCTGTTTGTCACTCTCTCTCTCTCTCTCTCTCTCTCTCTCTCTCTCTCTCTCTCTCTCTCTCTCTGTCTGTGTCTGTCCGTCTGACTCTCGGTTTCTGTTTGTCTGTCTGTCTGTCTTGTCTATCTCTATCTTTCTTGTCTGTCTCTCTCTATCTGTCAGTCTAGTTGTCTATGTCTGTCTTTCTGTCTCTCTGACTGTCTCTGTTTGTCGTGTCTGTCAGTCTATCACTGTCTCTGTCATTCTGTCTGTCTGTCTATTTGTCTGTCTGTCAGTCTGTTTGTCCTTCTGTATTTGTCTCTTATTCATTGTCTGTCAGTCTCTCTTTTGTCTGTCTGTCTGTCTGTCTTTCTCACTCTGTCTGTGTTTGTCTGTCTATTCTCTGCCTGTCTGTTTATCTTCGTCTATCTGTTTTGTCTGTCTCTGTCTGTCTGTCCGTGCTTCTCACTTTTTCTGTCTATGTCTGACTGTTTGTCTCTGCGTCTTTTTCTCTCTGTCTTTTTCTTTCTATCTGTCTGTCTGTCTGTCTGTTTGTGTGTCCGTCTGTCTCTGCATATCTGTCTGTCAGGCTCTGTCTGTTTGTGTCTGTCTGTCTGCATTTCTCATTCTGTCTGTCTGCTCTTACTGTTTCTATCTCCCTGTATGTCTGTCTCTGTTTGTATGTGTCTGTCTGTCTGTGTCACTTTCTCTTTGTCTCATTCTCTCTGCTGTCTGTCTGTTTGTCTCTTTCTGTCTGTCTTTTGTCTGCTTGTCTGTCTGTTCTCTTTCTTTTTTTATGTGTCTCTGTATTTCTGACTCTGTCTGTCTCTGCCTGTCTGCTTTCTCACTCTGTCTGTCTGTTTGTCTGTCTAACTTTCTGCCTTAATTTGTCTGTCTATCTGTCTATCTGTCTGTCTATTTGTGTGTCTTTCTCTACAATTCAACACAGCTACAATACTACACAACACAACTCTCCCTACAATACAAGACACAACACAACGAATTATGTATGTCTCTTCTCTGTCTGTCAGATTGTTCAATTTTCAATTTCAATTTCAATTGTTTATTCCTTGATAGAGGAAGCGGGATCCTAGTGCTGTCACTAGGTACCCCTGTACAATGACACCAGAATCATCTGGCAAGTGTGAAAAGTATATACAGTATAAATATTATAAAGGGGCTTACTAAAGCCTAAGGAAGGAAGGATATTCCTTTAACACATAATCAATATTATTTACAAAATATCTGGCCAGTATTGGGAGGATCATCGTGTCTCCGTCAGGGGGTCGTGGAGTGGTGGTCCAGCAGGCGTCACGGAAGCGTTGTGTGTGGGGACATCTTAGGAGGTAGTGAATAAGGGTGCGGCTGTCGGGTCTTCTGCATAACGCACAAGAGCGTTGCTCAGGGGATGTGGGGATACCAATCTCCCAAGCAAAGTCATACCCAATGATGATACGGGCAGCAATCACGTCCCCCTTCCGCGACCCTTTCCCGTAGACGTACGAGAGGTCAGGAAGTTTACGGAGGACATCGTACCATGTGGACGGGGAGTCCAGGGGGATGGCTGCTTCCTGAGCTTCTCTCTGTTTGCGGCGGATTTGGGTCCTAATCTGTAAGAGTGTTCGAGGAACAACGTAGTCAGGTGTGGCCTTGTTGCAGCCAGTCTTGGCAAGGTCATCTGCTGCCTCATTCCCCAAGATACCGACATGACTGGGTATCCATAGGAATGTCACAGGGCGGCCTGCATCCTGAAGTGTGGATGATAACCCTCGTATTCGGAGGATGAGGTCCTTATTTTCCCCAGATCCAGATGCGATCCCGTTGAGAGCAGACCTGGAATCGCAGCAGACAAGCAAGGGGCAGAAACCATCTGCTTCTTCCTCAGCGAGAAGGGCAGCAAGGAGGGCTATTAGTTCAGCCTGAGTGGAGGATGCCCCGTCAGAAACTCTGAGAGACAGTTTGATAGGCTTTTATATCTTTCTGTGTTTCTGTCGGTTTGTCTGTGTGTTTGTTGTCTGTCTCTCCCTGTCTGCCTCTGACTGTCTGTCTGTCTCCGCTCGTCTGCTTGTCTGTCTGCCTGTGTGTGTGTGTGTATGTTTGTTGTCTGTGTCTGACTGTCTGTCTGTCTCCGCTCGTCTGCTTGTCTGTCTGCCTGTGTGTGTGTGTGTGTGTGTGTGTGTGCAGTCTTTCACTGTCTGTCAGACTGTCTCTGTTTCTGTCTGTGTGTCTGTGTCTTTATCGCTCTGCCTGTCTGTCTCTGTCTGTCTGTCTGTGTCGCAACCCCCCCCCTTTCTACACTACCATACCCTACCCCACAGCACACTACCCTACACCACACCACACTACCACACACCACACCACACTACCACACACCACTACCACACACCACACCACACTACCCTACACCACAGCACACTACACTGCCCTACACCACAGCACACCACACGGCATCTTCGTGGTGTAGATTAACAAGTATAAACCTTTTTCTTCTCTATTTTCAATTTATTTGTTTTTTTTTCGCCCCCCAGGCCCCGTTGTGGGTCGTTTGACCTGTGCCCGTGTGGGCTAATTCCCGTAATAAGAAACAAGAAAGAAAAGAAGAAGAAAAAAACCAGGCACTTACATACCCGAGTTATCAGTTTAAGTGAGCCTCGAACTGGTCCCGGCGGTGGTCCGTAGTTCGTCAGGCCACCGCCGGGGGTCTACTGTCGGCATCTCTGAAAGTCTATTTATGTTACAGTTGTTGATTTTGTTGTTTTTCTTTAATAATTCATATATTTACGTAGTTTTTCTCAGGATTTGTATGAATTTATACTCAAATAGCAGAGTTACAACTGTGTTGACGCTGTGTATGGCCCTTTTACAGCTCTCGTCAGGCTTGACCGCTGTCACCCAAACTGAAACAGATAACTCCATTGACCCACCACGTAACCATAACGTATCTGATTGAGTTGTTAAACAACAGGAACACTTTGGTAAAAGAAGAAATAATAACAACTTGGAACATTTGTAGGAATCTGTCAGTCTGTCTGTTGGTCTCTGTCTGTGTGTGTCTCAGTCTCTGTCTGTCTTTGTATCTCAATCTCTGTCTGTGTGTCTGTGTCTGTTTCTTTCTGTCTGTCTGTCTGTTTGTCTGTGACAGACAGACAGAGACAAAGACAGACAGGCAGAGACAAGCAGAAAACTGACAGACAGACAGAGAAAGAAAGGGACAGACAGAAACAGAGAGACGGAGACATAGCCTAACATATAGACGAAAGAGACAGACAGAAAGGCAGAGACAGACAAGGCGGGCAGACAAGCAGACATAGAAAGACAGATACAGATAGACAGACATAGAAAAATAGAGGCAGAAAATCAGAAAGACAGACAGAGATCGATATTGTGAGACAGACTGGCAGAAACAGTCAGACACAGAGACACAGACAGAGACAGACAATGAGACAGACAGAGAGAAGCAGATAAACAGAGAAAGACAGACAGACTGACATACTTTGTCTTTCTGTACGTCTGTATTTCTCATTCTGTATGACTTTCTCACTCTGCCTGTCTGCGTTTGTCTGTCGGTCTGTTTGTCTCCGTCTATCTGTCTGTCTGTCCATGTTTCTCACTTTTCTGTCAATGTATGACTGTTTGTCTGTCTACTTTGTCTGTCTCTCTTTCTATCTGTCTGTTCGTCTATCTCTGCATATCTGTCTATTTGTCTGTCAGTGTCTGTCTGCATTTCTCATTCTGTCTGTCTGCCTTTCTCACTCTGTTTTTCTGTTTGTCTATGTCTGTCTGTTTGAATGTCTGCCTTTGCCTGTCTGTGTCTGTCTGACTGTCTCTGACTGTTTGTCTTTCTGTCTCTGTTTGTCTGTCAGTCTCTGTCATTTTCTATCTGTCTCTGCCAACCTCCTCCCTAAACTACCTCATCTCTCCTCAGTGCCTTTCAGAGCTCTGATAGAGTTATGGCCTCAGCTTCATATTATCGTTGCGACTCTATACAACTCTATCGTCTTTTCCTTCCGCTATCATTCGCTCTATTACGTGGTGAGTCAATGTTTTGTCTGTTTCAGTTTGGGTGACAGCGGTCGAGCCTGAGAAGAGCGCCGGACCTTCTTATTTACGGCGATTCCTTCTTTATCTTGAGTTATTAGCCAAGATTGTCTGTCTCTCCCTGTCTGCCTCTGACTGTCTGTCTGTCTCCGCTCGTCTGTTTGTCTGTCTGTATGTCTTTCTGTCTGTGTCTTTCGGTGTGTTTGTCCGTTTGTCTGACGGTTTCTGTCTGTTTCTGTGTGTCTGTCTGTTTAATGTCTGTCTGTCTGTGTCCGTCCGTCTGTCTGTTTTTCTAACTGTCTCTGTTTGTCTGTCTGTCTACAAATCCTCCCTAAGGAATCCTATCCTATAAATCAACATACCCGACCACCGCCCCCCCCCACCCCCCAACAAAAAATAAATAAATAATTAACAAAATAAAAATAAATAAATAAATTAATAAATAAAAAAATAAAAAATAAAATAAAATAATAAATAAATACAATAAAATAAAATACCAACCAACCTCCAAACACAGCAACACCCCCCCCCAGACAAAGCCGCACAGAAATACTTACAATTCTCCATACCCAACCTCAGCGACAACCCTCTCAATAAAAACAACCTAACTCAACAACTCCCTTCAACAAAAAACAGACAGACAGAAAGACAGACAGACAGAGAGACAGAACAGACAGCCAGAGACCGACATAGTGGAAAGACAGAGAGGCTGAGACAGACAGATAGACAGAACGAGACAAACACAGACACAGACAAACAGTGACAGACATTGTAAAAATAGACTGGCAGACAGAGACAGACTGACGGACAGACAAACAGAGATACAAAGACAGACAGAGACTGAGAGACAGACGGACAGAGACAGTTAGACAAACTAACTCTACCAAAGCACCAATCACCTACTGCGGCACCAAGAGACGCCAACCCCAGTAAATAGAAACCCTCCTCCTGGGTCGTTTGATCTGTGCCCGGGTGGGCTAATTCCCATTAAAAAAAAAAAGCACTTCCATACCCAAGTGATCAGTTTAAGTGAGCAACTGGCTGGGCCCAGCCTCGAACTGGTCCCGGCGGTGCTAGACGTAGTTCGTCAGGCCACCGCCAGGGGTCTACTGTCGGCTTTTATGAAGGTGGTTTTGTTGTTTTTCTTTAATAATTCATATATTTTCGTAGTTTTTCTCAAAATTTGTTTGAATTTATACTCCAATAGCAGAGTTACAATTGTATTGAAGCTGTGTGTGGCCCTTTTACAGCCAATCTTGGCTACTAACTCAAGATACACTTGTGTGTGCGTGTTTGACTGTCGTGTGTATGAGTGTCGTGAATCATGAAGAAATTTTGCAAGAACCTGTACCAAAACACATACAAAAGAATACCAAACAGTTATAAACAACAGCGCCACGGTAACTCTGCTATTTGAGTTTAAAATCACGTTAAGAACTGCGAAAATAAATCAATTATTGAAGAAAAACTGCAAAAATACCACATGTAACATAAATACAACTTCTGGAATGTTGATTAATGTCCCCCTGGCGGTGGCCTGGCGAACTAGGTACCACCGTGGGGGGGTCACAGCTTCCATGGTAAACACTTTAAATATTATGAGTGTCTCTCACCCACAATGGAGAGGCCTACCAAGTGCACTCTCACCACCGCTGTCTACACCTACACTATGGTTACTCACACGAGCCAGAAGCACCGGACATGGAGTAGAAAAATTGTCCTCGTTGCAGATGGTGACGTCATCGTGTGGGTAGCAACGGACCCTGGTGTTATGGTGAAGTAATGGTGAGGTGATGGTGATAGTAAAAGAGATGGTGAATAGATGGTGAAGTTCTTGGGAAGGCCACAGTGAGGTAACGATGAGAATGGTGATATTATGGTGAAATGATGGTGAGGTGAAAGGAATGATGGTGACGTAATGGTGAGATATAAGAGAAGAGGTGATGGTGAGTTTTAATGGTGATGTGGTAGGGTGATGGTGAGAGTTTATAAAGCGTAATGGTCCGGGTTTACAAGCTTTTACATATACGTGAACGCTTTAAGATTGTAACACACACACACACACACACACACACACACACACACACACACACCATTTTTATCCTTCATATCCCGAGAAAATTTACTCAACTAAAATAAATAACTATGACCTGGAACCTGGACCACTATGTTATGCTGTAAAAATAAACTCCTAACTAGACCCCCACAAGGTACCATGTCTTATGGTCCTGTCCAGCAGTCACTTATCTTATTATCTTACCAAAATTTGAATATTTTACTCTTATTACTTTTGTTTTTCTTATCTTCTCTTATCTTAGGTGTTTATCTGTGTTTTCTTTGTTTAAAGGATTTTATGTTTATTATTTTATGCTTATCTACTGATGCCAAGTTACCACCAGTCTCTCAGTGAAGTAATGCCTTTTCCCGTTTACCCTTCCTCCCGCACACCAACACTCCCTCACATCAATTCTTCACCCACAACACTGCCCACACAATAACACTCCCCCACACCCCCTACACACTCACGACACTTGTCATGAAATATCGCCTCTTCTTCTCTAAATACACAATAGATCGACTTGTTGCCAGCCCCACATAATAATATACCATTGTCCTTCACTCCTCCTATCACGTACGTCTGGGTGATAAGAATATATGTGGATAAATACACGTAAATATTAGTGACACCGACAATAATATTCTCATACATATTAGAATATTCTCTTGTCGATACCTACCCTCTTAATATTTTAATTTATGTCATATGATATGGGTATAATTAAATACATACACATATTGTATATACCAACAACATGAATACATATCCCGTCTGCCTATACCACCCTCTTAAGCGTCAGTATTGAGTATTTCTTTAACTACTATTGACATATTGAGTATACAACACGACACAGACCTTGGGAGGGGACAGGAAGTAGTATACAGTACAGGTTATTCACATCACGTACACACCTGTCCCGTAAAAGGGGATATATGACCATCCTCTCCTCTATAGCCATCATAACACATGCGAGGTCCGCAATACATAAATAGTCCAGGATGTCCCGCACTTCACCCCGACATCCAAGTCCCTAACTGGGTTAATCTTTAACTTGGTGACACTATAAAATGGACGGGAACCTTCAGCACACCGGCGAGAAGGATCCCTAGGAGGTAATAGCGACTTGAACTGGGGGCCTTCAAGACGCCGCCAAGAGGGTCTTCAGTTAGCCACGTTCACTCCTTAATATATGTGGAGAAAAACTTCCTCTTCAATACATCATGGTGCGTGTGTGATATTTTAAGTCCATTCAGAAATAGTGTTAAATCTATGACATGTATATATATAATATTATCGATACGTAGTCGAGTAATTGCCACAGGAAAACAACGCACTTTTTCTTCTGTTTAAATGAACGGCCATTGACACAACAATACTTTGTGGTACCAGTGATAATATAGATTACGCGGGAAAATAGATTGATAGACAGCTGAAGATAACATAAAAAAATACTAGAAAAACCCACTAGTCAAAAATATATCCAGCACACATTGGAGAAAAATAATAAGCTAGAAGTTATCAAGTCAAACCCGACGAATGAAATCCTGCAGTCACAAGATATCAAATAAAACGACCCCCTCCCTCCCCCCCCCCACTCCCCACACCCCCTAAAAAAGATCACACCAAGTAGAAAAACAACAACAAAAATAAAACAATCACACCACTGCAAAATAAAATAACCGGAATAACACATGAAGATAAAAACAATCACGACTTCATAATTAATGGATGGTAAACAGGAGAATAACAAGCACTCGGTGACAAAAGGAAGAGTTCAATTTGACACACAAGTGCCAGCGGAAGCCAGACTAACACACAGTAATAGATAACCAGGGAACAGAGATTGAAACAGATGAAAGAGAACATCAAAAGGAGAGCGAGAGAGTGAATCAACAGATTGAGAAGATAACGTCAAAAAATTAATCAAAATGAAACAGGGAGGAAGAAAAATAACATAGAAATAAAAGATACCGATATAAAGAAAGACTGACACTATTGGTAGACTGACACTATTGGTAGACTGACACTATTGGTAGACTGACACTATTGGTAGACTGACACTATTGGTAGACTGACACTATTGGTAGACTGACACTATTGGTAGACTGACACTATTGGTAGACACTATTGATAGACTGACACTATTGGTAGACTGACACTATTGATAGACTGACACTATTGGTAGACTGACACTATTGGTAGACTGACACTATTGGTAGACTGACACTATTGGTAGACTGACACTATTGGTAGACTGACACTATTGGTAGACTGACTGACACTATTGGTAGACTGACACTATTGGTAGACTGACACTATTGGTAGACTGACACTATTGGTAGACTGACACTATTGGTAGACTGACACTATTGGAAAGACTGACACTATTGGTAGACTGACACTATTGGTAGACTGACACTATTGGTAGACTGACACTATTGGAAGACTGACACTATTGGTAGACTGACACTATTGGTAGACTGACACTATTGGTAGACTGACACTATTGGTAGACTGACACTATTGATAGACTGACACTATTGGTAGACTGACACTATTGGTAGACTGACACTATTGGTAAAGACCTTTTCAGCCAGGTTGACACGCCAACCCGTGTTGATACTATTGAGCGAAGTGACACTATTAGTAAAGGGCAGCACTGATGGTAAGACTGACACTAATAATGGAAGGGCCCGGCACTATTGGTGAGCTGATACTATTGATAGACGACACTATTGATGAGCTGACGCCTGGCTGGAAGAACTGACACTATTGGTGAACTGATACTATTAGTGAACTGACACTGTTGGTGAGGTGACGCCAATGGTAGACTGATACTTTATTATTGGTGAACTGACACTATTGGTAGACGGCACTATTGGAAAGGAACTGACACTATTGATGAACTGATGCCTATTAGACTGACACTGTTGTTAGACTGACACTATTGGAAGACTGACACTATTGGTAGACTGATACTATTGGAAAGACTGACACTATTGGTAGACTGATACTATTGGTAGACTGACACTATTAGTAAGACTGACACTATTGGTAGACTGACACTATTGGAAAGACTGACACTATTGGTAGACTGATACTATTGGTAGACTGACACTATTGGTAGACTGACACTATTGGAAAGACTGACACTATTGGTAGACTGATACTATTAGTAGACTGACACTATTGGTAGAGTGACACTATTGGTAGACTGATACTATTGGTAGACTGACACTATTGGTAGACTGACACTATTGGAAAGACTGACACTATTGATAGACTGATACTATTAGTAGACTGACACTATTGGTAGACTGACACTATTGGTAGACTGACACTATTGGTAAGACTGACACTATTGGTAGACTGACACTATTGGTAGACTGACACTATTGGTAGACTGACACTATTGGTAGACTGACACTATTGGTAAGACTGACACTATTGGTAGACTGACATTATTGGTAGACTGATACTATTGGTAGACTCACACTATTGGTAGACTGATACTATTGGTAGACTGATACTATTGATAGACTGACACTATTATTAAGACTGACACTATTGGTAAGACTGACACTATTGGTAGACTGATATTATTGATAGACTGACACTATTGGTAGACTGACACTATTGGTAAGACTGACACTATTGGTAAGACTGACACTATTGGTAGACTGATACTATTGATAGACTGACACTATTGGTAGACTGACACTATTGGTAAGAC
>NW_024744927.1:0-20280 GCF_018991925.1 Homarus americanus
CATGATTATGATCATATTCGTGGTTGTTATAATCATGGTCGTGGTTGTTATAATCATGGTCGTGGTTATGATCATGGTAGTAGTTCTATAATCATGGTCGTAGGTTGTTATAATCATGGTCGTGGTTGTTATAATGATGGTCGTGGTTGTTACACTCATGGTCGTAGTTTGTTATAATCATGGTCGTGGTTGCTATAATCATGGTCGTGGTTGTTACAATGATGGTCGTGGTTGTTATAATCATGGTTGTAGTTGCTTGATCATGAGATACTTGTTAAAACCATGGTCGTGGGTGTTATAATCATAGTCGTGGTTGTTATAATCATAGTCGTGGCTGTTATGATCATTGTTGTGTTTGTTATAATCATGGTGGTTATTGTTGTAATCATAGTCGTGGTTTATTTATCATGGTCGTGGTTATTATAATCATGGTCGTTGTTATGATCATGGTCGTATAATCATGGTCGTGGGTGTTATAATGATGGTCGTGGTTGTTATAATCATGGTCGTGGGTGTTATAATGATGTTCGTGGTTGTTATAATCATGGTCGTGGGTGTTATAATGATGGTCGTGGTTAGTTATAATCATGGATCGTGGTTATTTACTATTGTCGTCGTGATTGTTATAATCATGGTCGTACTTGTTATAATCATGGTCGTGGTTGTTACAATGATGGTCGTGGTTGTTATAATCATGGTTGTGGTTATGATCATGGTTGTACTTGTTATAACCATGGTCGTGGAGTGTTATAATCATAGTCGTGGTTGTTATAATCATAGTCGTGGCTGTTATGATCATTGTTGTGGTTGTTATAATCATGGTGGTGATTGTTATAATCAAGTCGTGGTTGCTATAGTCATAGTCGTGGTTGTTATAATCATGGTCGTAGTTGTTATAATCATAGTCGTGGTTGTTATTATAATAGTCGTGGGTGGTATAATCATAGTCGTGGTTGTTATAATCATGGTCGTGGTTGTTATAATCATCGTCGTGGTTATCATAATCATTATCGTGGTTATGATTATAGTCGTAGTTGTTATAATCATGGTCGTGGTTGTTATAATCATAGTCGTGGTTGTTATAATCATGGTCGTGGTTGTTATAATCATGGTCGTGCCTGTTATGATCATTGTTGTGGTTGTTATAATCATGGTGGTGATTGTTATAATCATTCGTCGTTGTTATAATCATAGTCGTGGTTGTTATAATCATGGTCGTGGTTGTTATAATCATAGTCGTAGTTGTTATAATTATGTTCGTGGGTGGTATAATCATAGTTTGGTTGTTATAATCATGGTCGTAGTTTGTTATAATCATCGTCGTGGTTATCATAATCATTATCTTGGTTATGATTATAGTCGTGGTTGTTATAATCATGGTCGTGGTTGTTATAATCATAGTCGTGGTTGTAATAATCATGGTCGTAGTTGTTATAATCATATTCTTGGTTATGATCATGTCGAGTTGCTATAATGGGTCGTGGTTGTTATAATCATCGTCATGGATATCATAATCATTATCGTGGTTATGATTATTGTCGTATTTGTTATAATCATAGTCGGGGTTGTTATCATGGTCGTAGTTGCTATAATCATGTTCGTGGGTGTTATAATCATTGTCGTGGTTGTTATAATCATAGTCGTGGTTGTTATAATCACTGTCATGGTTATGATCATATTACGTGGTTGTTATAATCATGGTCATTAGTTTGTTATAATCATGGTCGTGGTTGTTACAATAATGAATGGTTGTTGTTATAATCATGGTCGTGGTTGCTATATTATGGTCGTAGTTGTTACAATGATGGTCGTTGTTGTTATAATCATGATTGTGGTTTTGATCATGGTCGTACTTGTTATAACCATGGTCGTGGATGTTATAATCATAGTCGTGGTTGTTATAATCATAGTCGTGGCTGTTATGATCATTGTTGTGGTTGTTATAATCATGGTGGTGTGTTATAATCATGGTCGTCGTTGCTAAATCATAGTCGTGGTTGTTATAATCATGAATTAGTAGTTATTTATAATCATCGTCGTGGTTATCATAATCATTATCGTAGTTATGATTATAGTCTTAGTTGTTATAATCTCATAGTCGTGGTTATTATAATGGTCGTGGTTGCCATAATCATGATTGGATTATTTATAATCATGTTCGTGTTTGTCATAATAAGTCATAGTTTATTTAATCATGGTCGTAGTTATTTATAATCATAGTCGTGGTTGTTATAAATACATGGTCGTGGTTCTAACAATCATGGTAGTACCTGTTATGATCATTGTTGTTTGTTATAATCATGGTGGTGATTTTATAATCATGGTCGTCGTTAATAATCATAGTCATATTGTTTATAATCTGTCGTGGTTGTTATAATCATGAACGTGGTTGTTATAATCATGGTCATTAGTTACAATCATAGTCATGTTCTCACAATCATATGGTAGTTATTATAATCTAATCGTCGTGGGTTACCATCATAATGCTAGTTATTATAATCATGGTCGTGATTGTTATAATCATGGTCGTGGTTATGATCTATGTCGAGTTGTTATAATCATGATGGAATGTTATAATCTGTTAAAGATTTGTAATCATAATTAACTTGTTATAATCAGGTTATTATTATAATAATAATCGTGGTTGTTAGAATTAAACTCGTGATTATAATCATATCTGTGGTTGTTATAATCATGGTCGTGGTTGTTATAATCATCGTCGTGGTTATTACAACCCCAACCACACAAACCAAAAACACAAAAACCACAACACCAAAAACAACCCAACAAAAACACCACCAACAACCCACAACACCCACAAAACCAAAACAAACCAAAAACACCCAAACAAAACCACAAAAAAACCAAAAAAAAAAAAAAACAAAAACACAAAAACACCACAAAACAAACAAAAAAAAACCAAACACACAAACACAAACACAAAAACCACTCATAATCACTATCATGATTATGATCATATTCGTGGTTTTTATAATCATGATCGTTTGATATAATCATAGTCGTAGTTACAACAAAACAAACAAAACAAACAAAAAAAACCCACCACAAACCAACAAAAAACAAACACCAAAAACAAACAAACAAACAACAAAACCACAACATTATAATCATAATAGTAGTTATTTATAATCATAAATGCATTGCCTGTTATAATCATTGTTGTGTTTGTTATAATCATGGTGGTTATTATTATAATCATACACAATCATGGTCGTGGTTGTTATAATCATGGTCGTTGTTATGATCATGGGGATTAAGCGATTTGCTATAATAATCGTAGTCGTGGTTGTTATAATGATGAATTAAATGGTTGGTATAATCATGGTCGTGGGTGTTATAATGATGGTCGTAGCTTGTTATAATCATGGTCATTGGGTGTTATAATGATGGTCGTAGTTGTATAATCGGACATGATTATTACAATCATCGTCGTGGTTATTATAATCATGGTCGTACTTGTTATAATCGGTCGTGGTTTTACAATGATAGTTGGTTGTTTATAATCATAGTTGGTTATGATCATGGTTGTACTTGTTATAACCATGATCGTGGGTGTTATAATCATAGTCGTGGTTTGTTATAATCAGTCATTGGCTGTTATGATCATTGTTGTGGTTGTTACTCTCATTGGTGATTTATAATCAGAGTCGTAGTTGCTATAGTCATAACTGGAGTTTATTTATAATCATGGTCGTAGTTGTTATAATCATAGTCGTGGTTGTTATTATAATGATAGTAGATTGGTATAATCATAGTCATTGGTTGTTATAATCATGGTAGTGGTTTTATAATCATCGTCGTGGTGTCATAATCATTATAGTGGTTATGATTATAGTCGTGGTTATTATAATCATGGTCGTGGTTGTTATAATCATAGTCGTGGTTGTTATAATCATGGTCGTGGTTGTTATAATCATAAGGTCGTGCCTGTTATGATCATTGTTGTGGTTGTTATTATCATGGTGGTGATTGTATAATCATGATCAAACCGTTGTTATAATCATAGTCGTGGTTTGTTATAAAATTATGGTCGTGGTTGTTATAATCATAGTCCGTAGTTGTTATAAATTTATATTGTGGGTGGTATAATCATAGTCGTGGATTTGTTATAATCATGGTAGTTTGTTATAATCATCGTCGTGGACTATCATAATCATTATCTTGGTTATGATTATAGCTCGTGGTTGTTATAATCATGATACGTGGTTGTTATAATCATAGTCGTGGTTGTAATAATCATGGTCATAGTTGTTATAATCATGGTCGTGGTTATGATCATGGTCGTAGTTACTATAATCAAAGATTAAATTTTATTTATAATCATCGTCATGGATATCATAATCATTATCGTGGTTATGATTATAGTCGTGGTTGTTATAATCATAGTGGGGTTATGATCGAATTCGTAGTTGCTATAATCATGATTAAGTAGATTATTTATAATATTGTCGTGGTGTGATAATCCATAAGTGAGTTTGTTATAATCACTGTCATGGTTATGATGCTATTAATGGTTGTTATAATCATGGTCGTGGTTGTTATAATCATGGTAGTAGGTTGTTACAATAAGTCGTGAGTTGTTATAATCATGGTCGTAGTTGCTATATTCATGATTAAGTGGTTTATTTATTGGTGTTGTTATTTATAATCATGGTTGTGGTTATGATCATGGTCGTGCTATTTATAACCATGAGTCGTGGTGTTATAATCATAGTCGTGGTTGTTATAATCATAGTCGTGGCGTTATGATCATTGTTGTGGTTTGTTATAATCATGGTGGTGATTATTTATAATCATGGTCGTCGTTATATAGTCGATCATGGTTGTTATAATCATGGTCGTAGTTGTTATAATCATCGTGTGGTTATCGACAATCGTGCTCGTGGTTATGATTCATAGTCGTGGTTGTTATAATCATTAGTGGTTGTTATAATCCCATCCGTGGTTATCATATCATTATCGTGGTTATGATTATAATCGTGGTTGTTATAATCATGGTCGTGGTTGTTATAATATAGTCGTGGTTGGTTATAATCTGTAGTCGTAGTTGTCTATAATCATGGTCGTGCCTGTTATGATCATTGTTGTGGTTGTTATAATCATGTGGTGATTATTATAATCATGGTCGTCGTTGCTATAATCATAGTCGTGGTTGTTCTAATCATGATTCGTGGTTAGTTATAATCATAGTGCTAGTTATTATAATTATGTTCGTGGGTGGTATAATCATAGGTCGTACTTGTTATAATCATGGTCGTGGTTTTTACAATGATGGTCTTGGTTGTTATAATCATGGTTTGTGGTTATGATCATGGTTGTACTTGTTATAACCATGGTCGTGGAATGTATAATCATAGTCATGGTTGTTATAATCATAGTCGTGGCTGTTATGATCATTGTTGTGGTTGTTATACTCATGGTGGTGATTGTTATAATCAGAGTCGTGGTTGCTATAGTCATAGTTGTGGTTGTTATAATCATGGTCGTAGTTGTTATAATCATAGTCGTGGTTGTTATTATTATGGTCGTGGTGGTATAATCATAGTCGTGGTTGTTATAATCATGGTCGTGGTTGTTATAATCATCGTCGTGGTAATCATAATCATTATCGTGGTTATGATTATAGTCGTGGTTGTTATAATCATGGTCGTGGTTGTTATAATCATAGTCTGGTTGTTATAATCATGGTCTTAGTTTGTTATAATCATGGTCGTGCCTGTTATGATCATTGTTGTGGTTTATAATCATGGTGGTGATTGTTATAATCATGGTCGTCGTTGTTATAATCATAGTCGTGGTTGTTATAATTATGGTCGTGGTTGTTATAATCATAGTCATGGTTGTTATAATTATGTTCGTGGGTGGTATAATCATAGTCGTGGTTGTTATAATCATGGTCGTGGTTTAATATTCGTGGTTATCATAATCATTATCTTGGTTGATTATAGTCGTGGTTGTTATAATCATGGTCGTGGTTGTTATAATCATAGTCGTGGTTATAATAATCATGGTCTGTAGTTGTTATAATCATGGTGTGGTTATGATCATGGTCGTAGTTGCTATAATCAAGGTCGTGAGTTGTTATAATCATCGTCATGGATATCATAATCATTATCGTGGTTATGATTATAGTCGTGGTTGTTATAATCATAGTCGGGGTTATATGATCATGGTCGTAGTTGCTATAATCATGGTCGTGGGTGTTATAATCATTGTCGTGGTTGTTATAATCATAGTCTTGGTTGTTATAATCACTATCAGGTTATGATCATATTAGTGGTTGTTATAATCATGGTCGTAGTTGTTATAATCATGGTCGTGGTTGTTGCAATCATGGTCATGGTTGTTATAATCATAGTTAGTGGTTATGATCATGGTGCGTAGTTGCTATAATCATGGTCGTGGTGTTATAATGATGGTCGTGGTTGTTATAATCATGGTCGTTGTTGATACAATCATGGTCGTGGTTGTTATAATCATGGTCGTGGTTGTTATAATCATGGTCGTGGTTGTTACGTAATAAGTCGTGGTTGTTATAATCATTGTTGTGGTTATGATCCTGGTCGTTACTTGTTATAACCGTTGGTGATTATAATATAAATGTCGGGGTTGTTATAATCATAGTCGTGTTAGTTATGATCATTGTTGTGGTTGTTATAATCATGGTGGTGATTGTTATAATCATGGATGTCGTTCTATAATCATAGTCGTGGTTGTTATAATCATGGTTGTGAGTGTTATTATCATGGTCGAGGTTGTTATAATCATAGTCGGGTTATTATAATCATTATTGGTTATGATTATAGTCGTGTGTTATATTCATGGTCGTGGTTTTTAATCATGATCGTTATTTATTCTAATCTTGTTCGTGGTTGTTATAATCATGGTCGTGGTTATGATCATGGTCGTAGCTGTTATAATCCATGGTCGTGGTGTTAATCATAGTCGTGGTTTAATTCATAATCATTATGATTTCGTAGTCATAGTCGTGGTTGTTGCAGTCATTTGGTGGTTGTTATGATCATAATTAAGTGGTTGTTATAATCATAGTCTTGGTTATAATTATCATTATCGTGGTTGTGATTATAGTCGTCTTGTTATAATGATGGTTGTGGTTGTTTTAATCATGGTCGTGGTTCTTAATCATGTCGTGGTTGTTATAATCATGGTCGTGGTTGTTACAATAATGGTCGTGGTTGTTATAATCATGGTCGTAGTTGCTATATTCATGGTCGTGGTTGTTACAATGATGGTCGTTTATTTGTTATAATCATGGGTTTTATGATCATGGTCGTACTTGTTATAACCATGGTCGTGGGTGTTATAATCATAGTCGTGGTTGTTATAATCATAGTCGTATTTATTTGATGTTGTTATTTATAATCATGAATTAAATGGTTCTTTATATAGTCATAATAGTTGGTTGTTATAATCATGGTCGTGGTTATTATAATCATCGTCGTGATTCATAATCATTATCGTGGTTATGATTATAGTCGTGGTTGTTATAATCATGGTCGTGGTTGTTATAATCATCGTCGTGGTTATCATAATCATTATCGTGGTTATGATTATAGTCGTGGTTGTTATAATCATGGTCGTGGTTATTAATCATAGTCGTGGTTGTTATAATCATGGTCGTGGTTGTTATAATCATGGTCGTGCCTGTTATGATCATTGTTGTGGTTGTTATAATCATGGTGATTATTATAATCATGGTCGTCGTTGCTATAATCATAGTCGTGGTTGTTCTAATCTGGTCGTGGTTGTTATAATCATAGTCGTAGTTGTTATAATTATAGTCGTGGGTGGTATAATCATAGTGGTTGGTTATAATCATAGTCGTGGTTGTTATAATCATATTCATTTATCATAATCATTATCGTGGTTTGATGATTATAATCAGGGTTGTTATAACCATGGTCGTGGGTGTTATAATCATAGTCGTGGTTGTTATAATCATAGTCGTGGCCTTTATGATCATTGTTGTGGTTGTTATAATCATGGTGGTGATTGTTATAATCATAGTCGTCGTTGCTATAGTCATAGTCGTAGTTGTTATAATCATGGTCGTAGTTGTTATAATCATAGTCGTGGTTGTTATTATTATGGTCGTGGGTGGTATAATCATAGTCGTGGTTGTTATAATCATGGTCGTGGTTGTTATAATCATCGTCGTGGTTATCATAATCATTATCGTGGTTATGATTATAGTCGTGGTTGTTATATTCATGGTCGTGGTTGTTATAATCATAGTCGTGGTTGTTATAATCATGGTCGTGGTTGTTATAATCATGGTCGTGCCTGTTATGATCATTGTTGTGGTTGTTATAATCATGGTGGTGATTGTTATAATCATGGTCGTCGTTGCTATAATCATAGTCGTGGTTGTTCTAATCATGGTCGTGTTTGTTATAATCATAGTCGTAGTTGTTATAATTATGTTCGTGGGTGTTATAATCATAGTCGTGGTTGTTATAATCATCGTCGTGGTTATCATAATCATTATCGTGGTTATGATTATAGTCGTGGTTGTTATAATCATGGTCGTGGTTGTTATAATCATAGTCGTGGTTGTAATAATCATGGTCGTAGTTGCTATAATCATGGTCGTGGTTGTTATAATCATCGTCATGGATATCATAATCATTATCGTGGTTATGATTATAGTCGTGGTTGTTATAATCATAGTCGGGGTTATGATCATGGTCGTAGTTGCTATAATCATGGTCGTGGGTGTTATAATCATTGTCGTGGTTGTTATAATCATAGTCATGGTTGTTATAATCATGGTCGTGGTTGTTATAATCATCGTCGTGGTTATCATAATCATTATCGTGGTTATGATTATAGTCGTGGTTGTTATAATCACGGTCGTGGTTGTTATAATCATAGTCGTGGTTGTTATAATCATGGTCGTGGTTGTTATAATCATGGTCGTGCCTGTTATGATCATTGTTGTGGTTGTTATAATCATGGTGGTGATTGTTATAATCATGGTCGTCGTTGCTATAATCATAGTCGTGGTTGTTCGAATCATGGTCGTGGTTGTTATAATCATAGTCGTAGTTGTTATAATTATGTTCGTGGGTGGTATAATCATAGTCGTGGTTGTTATAATCATGGTCGTGGTTGTTATAATCATCGTCGTGGTTATCATAATCATTATCGTGGTTATGATTATAGTCGTGGTTGTTATAATCATGGTCGTGGTTGTTATAATCATAGTCGTGGTTGTAATAATCATGGTCGTAGTTGCTATAATCATGGTTGTGGTTGTTATAATCATTGTTGTGGTTGTTATAATCATGGTGGTGATTGTTATAATCATGGTCGTCGTTGCTATAATCATAGTCGTGGTTGTTCTAATCATGGTCGTGTTTGTTATAATCATAGTCGTAGTTGTTATAATTATGTTCGTGGGTGGTATAATCATAGTCGTGGTTGTTATAATCATCGTCGTGGTTATCATAATCATTATCGTGGTTATGATTATAGTCGTGGTTGTTATAATCATGGTCGTGGTTGTTATAATCATAGTCGTGGTTGTAATAATCATGGTCGTAGTTGCTATAATCATGGTCGTGGTTGTTATAATCATCGTCATGGATATCATAATCATTATCATGGTTATGATTATAGTCGTGGTTGTTATAATCATAGTCGGGGTTATGATCATGGTCGTAGTTGCTATAATCATGGTCGTGGGTGTTATAATCATTGTCGTGGTTGTTATTATCATAGTCATGGTTGTTATAATCATGGTCGTGGTTGTTATAATCATCGTCGTGGTTATCATAATCATTATCGTGGTTATGATTATAGTCGTGGTTGTTATAATCACGGTCGTGGTTGTTATAATCATAGTCGTGGTTGTTATAATCATGGTCGTGGTTGTTATAATCATGGTCGTGCCTGTTATGATCATTGTTGTGGTTGTTATAATCATGGTGGTGATTGTTATAATCATGGTCGTCGTTGCTATAATCATAGTCGTGGTTGTTCAATCATGGTCGTGGTTGTTATAATCATAGTCGTAGTTGTTATAATTATGTTCGTGGGTGGTATAATCATAGTCGTGGTTGTTATAATCATGGTCGTGGTTGTTATAATCATCGTCGTGGTTATCATAATCATTATCGTGGTTATGATTATAGTCGTGGTTGTTATAATCATGGTCGTGGTTGTTATAATCATAGTCGTGGTTGTAATAATCATGGTCGTGGTTGTTATAATCATAATCATTGTTGTGGTTGTTATAATCATGGTGGTGATTGTTATAATCATGGTCGTCGTTGCTATAATCATAGTCGTGGTTGTTCTAATCATGGTCGTGGTTGTTATAATCATAGTCGTAGTTGTTATAATTATGTTCGTGGGTGGTATAATCATAGTCGTGGTTGTTATAATCATGGTCGTGGTTGTTATAATCATCGTCGTGGTTATCATAATCATTATCTTGGTTATGATTATAGTCGTGGTTGTTATAATCATGGTCGTGGTTGTTATAATCATAGTCGTGGTTGTAATAATCATGGTCATGGTTGTTATAATCATGGTCGTGGTTATGATCATGGTCGTAGTTGCTATAATCAAGGTCGTGGTTGTTATAATCATCGTCATGGATATCATAATCATTATCGTGGTTATGATTATAGTCGTGGTTGTTATAATCATAGTCGGGGTTATGATCATGGTCGTAGTTGCTATAATCATGGTCGTGGGTGTAATAATCATTGTCGTGGTTGTTATAAACATAGTCGTGGTTGTTATAATCACTGTCATGGTTATGATCATATTCGTGGTTGTTATAATCATGGTCGTGGTTGTTATAATCATGGTCGTGGTTGTTACAATCATGGTCGTGGTTGTTATAATCATGGTCGTGGTTATGATCATGGTCGTAGTTGCTATAATCATGGTCGTGGGTGTTATAATGATGGTCGTGGTGGTTATAATCATGGTCGTGGTTGTTACAATCATGGTCGTGGTTGTTATAATCATAGTCGTGGTTGTTATAATCATGGTCGTGGTTGTTACAATGATGGTCGTGGTTGTTATAAATATGGTTGTGGTTATGATCATGGTCGTACTTGTTATAACCATGGTCGTGGGTGTTATAATCATAGTCGTGGTTGTTATAATCATAGTCGTGGCTGTTATGATCATTGTTGTGGTTGTTATAATCATGGTGGTGATTAGTATAATCATGGATGTCGTTGCTATAATCATAGTCGTGGCTGTTATAATCATGGTTGTGGGTGTTATAATCATGGTCGAGGTTGTTATAATCATAGTCGGGGTTATTATAATCATTATCGTGGTTATGATTATAGTCGTGGTTGTTATATTCATGGTCGTGGTTTTTATAATCATGGTCGTTGTTGTTACAATCATGGTCGTGGTTGTTATTATCATGGTCGTGGTTATGATCATGGTCGTAGCTGTTATAATCATGGTCGTGGGTGTTATAATCATAGTCGTGGTTGTTATAATCATTGTCGTGGTTATGATCATAGTCGTGGTTGTTATGATCATTGTCGTGGTCGTTATGATCATGGGCGTGGGTGTTATAATCATAGTCGTGGTTGTTATAATCATGGTCGTGGTTGTTATATTCATAGTCTTGGTTATAATTATCATTATCGTGGTTGTGATTATAGTCGTGCTTGTTATAATCATGGTCGTGGTTGTTTTAATCATGGTCGTGGTTCTTACAATAATGGTCGTGGTTGTTATAATCATCGTCGTGGATATGATCATGGTCGTAGTTGCTATAATCATGGTCGTGGGTGTTATAATCATAGTCATGGTTGTTATAATCATAGTCGTGGTTGTTAAAATCACTGTCGTGGTTATGATCATACTCGTGGTTGTTATAATCATGGTCGTGGTTGTTATAATCATGGTCGTGGTTATTATAATCATGGTCGTGGTTGTTATAATCATGGTCGTGGTTATGATCATGGTCGTAGTTGCTATAATCATGGTCGTGGTTGTTATAATCATCGTCGTGGATATCATAATCATGATTGTGGTTATGATTATAGTCGTGGTTGTTATAATCATCGTCGTGGATATCATAATCATTATCTTGGTTATGATTATAGTCGTGGTTGTTATAATCATGGTCGTGGTTGTTATAATCAAAGTCGTGGATATCATAATCATCATCGTGGTTATGATTATAGTCGTGGTTGTTATAATCATGGTCGTGGTTGTTATAATCATCGTCGTGGATATCATAATCATTATCGTGGTTATGATTATAGTCGTGGTTTTTTATAATCATGGTCGTGGTTGTTATAATCATAGTCGTGGTTGTTATAATCGTGGTTGTGGGTGTTATAATCATGGTCGAGGTTGTTATAATCATAATCGGGGTTGTTATGATCATTGTCGTGGTTGTTATAATCATAGTCGTGGTTATTATAATCATTATCGTGGTTATGATTATAGTCGTGGTTGTTATATTCATGGTCATGGTTTTTATAATCATGGTCGTTGTTGTTACAATCATGGTCGTGGGTGTTATAATCATGGTCGTGGTTATGATGATGGTCGTAGCTGTTATAATCATGGTCGTGTGTGTTATAATCATAGTCGTGGTTGTTATAATCATTGTCGTGGTTATGATCATAGTAGTGGTTGTTACAATCATGGTCGTGGTTGTTATAATCATGGTCGTGGTTATGATCATGGTCGTAGTTGCTATAATCATGGTTGTGGGTGTTAAAATCATTATCGTGGTTATGATCATGGTCGTACTTGTTATAATCATGGTCGTGATTGTTATAATCATGGTCGTCGTTGTTATAATCATAGTCGTGGTTGTTATAATCATGGTCGTGGTTGTTATAATCATAGTCTTGGTTATAATAATCATTATCGTGGTTGTGATTATAGTCGTGGTTGTTATAATCATGGTCGTGGTTTTTATAATCATGGTCGTGGTTGTTACAATCATGGTCGTGTTTGTTATAATCATGGTCGTGGTTATGATCATGGTCGTAGTTGCTATAATCATGGTCGTGGGTGTTATAATCATAGTCGTGGTTGTTATAATCATAGTCATGGTTGTTATAATCTCTGTCGTGGTTATGATCATATTTTTGGTTGTTATAATCATGTTCGTGGTTGTTATAATTATGGTCGTGGTTGTTATAATCATGGTCGTGGTTATGATCATGGGCGTAGTTGCTATAATCATGGTCGTGGGTGTTATAATGATGGTCGTGGTTATTATAATCATGGTCGTGGGTGTTACAATCATGGTCATGGTTGTTATAATCGTGGTCGTGGTTGTTATAATCATGGTTTTGGTTGTTATAATCATAGTCGTGGTTATCTTAATCATTATCGTGGTTATGATTATAGTCGTGGTTGTTATAATCATGGTCGTGGTTTTTATAATCATAGTCGTGGTTGTTATAATCATGGTCGTGGTTATGAACATGGTCGTAGTTGTTATAATCATGCTCGTGGGTTTTGTATTCATGCTCGTGGGTGTTATATTCATGGTCGTGGTTATTTAATCATGGTCGTGGTTGTTATAATCATAGTCGTTGTTGTTATAATCATTGTCGTGGTTATAATCATAGTCGTGGTTGTTATAATCATGGTCGTGGTTGTTATAATCATGGTCGTGGTTGTTACAATGTTCGTAGTTGTTATAATCATGGTCGTGGGTGTTATAATCATAGTCGTGGTTGTTATAATCATAGTCGTGGTTGTTATAATCACTGTCGTGGTTATGATCATAATCGTGGTTGTTATAATCATGGTCGTGGTTGTTATAATCATGGTCGTGGTTGTTACAATCATGGTCGTGGTTGTAATAATCATCGTCGTGTTTGTTATAATCATAGTCGTGGTTGTTATAATCATGGTTGTGGGTGTTATAATCATGGTCGTGGTTGTTATAATCATAGTTGGGGTTGTTATAATCATTGTCGTGGTTGTTATAATCATAGTCGTGGTTGTTATAATTATGGCCGTTGTTATTGTCATAGGCTTTGTTGTTATAGTCATGGTCGTGGTTGTTATAATCATAGTCGTGATTGTTTTAATCATGGTCGTGGTTGTTATAATCACAGTCGTGGTTGTTATGATCATGGACGTGGTTGGTTGTGGTCGTTATAATCATAGTCGTGGTTGTTATAATCATAGTCGTGTATGTTATAAATCATGGTCGTGATTGTTCTAATCCTTGGTGCATTAGGTGTTACTCATCATAGGCGTGGTATAATCACGTCGTGGTTATGATCATATAAATAGTTTATTATAATGTAATTACATTGATTTATTTATAGTCATGGTCGTGTAGTTTATTTGCAATCATGATCATGGTTGTTATAATCATGGTCGTGGTTATGATCGTGAGTCATAGTTATTTATAATCATGGTCGTGGAATTATTTATAATCATGATGGTAGTTTGCTACAATCATAGTGGTAGTTGTTATGTCACTGTCGTGGTTATGATCATAATCGTGGTTGCTATAATCATGATGCGTGGTTGTTATAATCATGGTCGTAGTTTATTTACAATCATAGTTTGTGGTTATTCTGTCATGGTCATGATTTATTTATAATCCATAGTCGTGGTTGTTATAATCATGGTGCGTAGGTATTTATAATCATGAATGGTACCAATCATGAAATTACAGAATTTGTTATAATCATTGTAAGTGGTTGTTATAAATCATAATTAATTGGTTATTATAATCATTATCGTGGTCCTTGTTGATTATAGTAGGTAGTTAATTATAATCATGAATTAAATGGTTGTTATGATCTTGAATGCGTAGTTATTATAATCATGGTCGTGGTTATGATCATTTATGCGTAGTTCTTTATATCGTAGTGGTAGGTGTTTCTAATCTATGATGGGTAGTTGTTTTTAATCATAGGCATTAGTTTGTTATAATCACTTCCTTAAGTGGTTATGATCATAATCATAGTTGTTATAATCGTAGTCCGTGATTTATTTAAGTCATAGTGCTGGTTATTATAATCACGGTGCGGTGGTTGTTAATCTGGTAAATGGTTTATTTATTCTTTGTGGTAGTTGATCATAGTCGTGGTTTAGCAATAATCATGGTAGGTAGTTGTTGCGAAATATGATCATGTTATAATCTTGATCGTGGTTGATATAATCATGGTCATGGACTTTTATATAATCTTGGTAGTAGTTTTTATAATCATAATTAGTGGTTGATATAATCAGGCAAATTAGTTATTCATAATCATGGTCGTGGTAATTATAATAATCGTTGAATTGTTATAATCATGTTCGTTGTCATAATCATAGTCGTGGAAAATTTATAATATAGTCGTGGTTATTATAATCATAATCGTAAATTATTTATAATCATAGTTGTTGTTATAATCATAGTCTAAGTTTTATAATCATAGTCATTGATGTTATAATTAGCAGATTACTACAATCATGATAGTAGTTTTCTATAATAATGACCGTGGTTGTTAAATTATGATCGTGACTAACCATGAAGTTTCTTATAATCCATAGTCGTGGTTAGCTATAATCCTTGGTATTGGATTATTTATATCATGGTCGTAGTTTATTCTATATAATGCAAGTGGTTGTTAATCATGGCCATAGTTTTTATAATGATGGTCAGCAAACCTAATTGAAATTATAATCCCCATGAGTCGTGGTTATTTATAAAAGTAATTTTGGCTATAATCATAATCGTGGTTATTATAATCTGTCGTTGTTATAATCATGTGATAAACGATGTTATAATCATAATCATAGATTTGTTATAATACATGAAATAAATAGTTATTTATAACATAATTGCTTAGTTTATTATAACCATAGTCGTAGTTTATCAATCATGGTCATAAAACCACTGGTTGTTATAATCATAGTCGTGGTTATTACTAATCATAGCGTGGTTATAATCATGGTCGTGGTTATAATCACTGCAATAATTCGTTGTTACATAATCACGTCGTCATTTGTTATAATCATGGCCGTGGTTATTACAATCATAATCGTGGTATGATCCATAATTCTGTGATTAGACCATAATCAAGCTAATTTTATAATCATGGTTAAGATATTATAATCATATTAAGTGTTTATAATCTCATAGTCAATGGTTTCTACAATCTTAGTGGTGGTATTTATAATCCCCAGATCGTGGTTGTTATAATCATATAAGTGGCTATTACCAATATATTTGTTGTTATAATCATGGTCGTAATTATGAATCATGATTATTGTTATAATCCATAGTCGTAAACATTTACAATCATGAATACGTAGTTTTATAATCATGCAGTAGTTTATAATCATAAATCATTAATTATAATCATAGCTGTAGTTGAAATAATGAATTAAATAGTTGTTATAATCATAATCGTGTTCATTATAATCATAATTCGTGGTTATTTATAATCATAGTCAGGTATTTATAATCATAATCAATTGTTATTAAAATCATGCCAATCAAATACGTTTATTTATAATCATAGTCGTAGTTTATTTATAATCTGGTCGTGGTTATAATCATAGTCGTAGAATTATAATCTATGAAATCGATGATTATAATCATGAATTAAATGGCTACCTAATCATAGCCAATGGATTGTTATAATCATAGTCGTTGTTACTTATAATCATGTTCATGGTTGTTATAATCATGGTAAAATTAGTTATTATAATAATAATTATTAAGTAATTTAACTATAATCATGGTCATGTAGTTATAATCAAAGTCGCAGTTGTTACATAATCATGGTCGTTGTTATAATCATCAGTCGTGGTTGTTATAATCATTAGTGCCATTGTATAATCATCGAAATCAAGTGGTTTGTTATAATCCATAGTCATTAGTTTATAATCATAGTCGTAGGTTATTATCATAGTTAAGATTTGTTATAATCATTATCGTGAGTTGTTATAATCATGACCATGGTTGTTATAACATGAATTATGGTTGTTATAATCATGGTCGTGATTTATTATAATCATGAATTAATGGCTGACATAACCTCATGTCGTCGTTGTTATAATCATAGTAATGGTTATTATAATCATAGCCGCGGTTTTTATAATCAATTAATTGGTTATTATCCAATTAATAAATGATTTACGTCATAGCGTGCAGTTATTATAATCTGTGATTTATTTACAATCATGTCCAGTTTGTTATAATAATCACGTCAAAGTTGTTATAATCATGGTCGTGGTCCTTATAATCATCAATATAACGAGGAACCTAATTATAATAAAGTCTGTCTGTTATAATCATGAATAATGTTTGTTATAATCATGAATTAATAGTTGATATAATCATAGTCATGGTTATTTATAATCGAAGTCGTGGTTGTTATACATTGTCGTGGTTATTTATAATCTGAATCGTGATTGTTATAATCTTATTCATGGTTTACTTTAAATTATGATTAAATTATTTGTTATAATAATGGTCGTATTTTATTATAGTCTTGAATTAAATTGGTTATTATAAAACATAGTCGTGGTTGCTATAATCAAAGTAGAGGTTATTTATAATCCTTAGTTGTGGTTTGGTTATATTCATGGTCATTGTTATAATCCTTGGTTTGTGGTTGTATAGCCATAGTCGTGTTTGTTATAATCTCTTAGTCTTGGTTGTTATAATCATGGTCCTGATTATGAAACTTGGTCGAGGTTGCTATAATCATAGTTGTGGTTCGGTATAATAATGGTCGTGGTTGTTATAATAATCATGGTCGTGTGTTATAATCATAGTCGTGGTTGTTATAATCATGTTCATGGTTGTTATACTCTTAGTCATTAGTTGTTTTTAATCATGGTAGTGGTTGGTATAATCATGGGTCGTTGTTGTTACATTCATGGTCGTGGTTATTATAATAATCCATGGTCTTGGTGTCATAATCATGGTCATAGTTGTTATAATCATGGTCGTGGGATTTATAATCATGGTCGTTGTTGTTACGTCATGATTAAGTGGTTGTTATAATCATGATTCGTTATTTCATCATGGTTGGGGTTGTTATAAAGAAATCCTTGATTAAACATAATCATAGTCGTGTTTGGTTGTAATCATGGTCTTGGTTGTTATAATCTTAGTCCTGATTATATGAGCAACAAAAATAAGGAGATTATTACTATAATCCTGCATTCCTCATTATAGGCATAGTTATAGGTTGTTATGATCATAGTCGTGGTTGATTATTCATGGTCGTGTTCGGTATAATCATGGTTGTGACTATATAATCACTTGGTCGTGTTTTGTTATAATCATGGTCTTGGTTGTTATAATCATAGTCCTGATTATGAGCATAGTCGACGGTTGTTATATTAATCATAGTCGTGGTTGTTATAATCGTAATTTAAAGCGGATTTATTTATACTCATAGTCGCGGTTGTTATAATCATGGTCGTGGTTATTTATAATCATGGTCGTTGTTGTTACATTCATGGTCGTGGTTGTTATAATCATGGTCTTGGTTTGCTCTGCCGTCATGATGGGTTGTTATAATCATTGTCGTGAGTTTTATAATCATGGTCGTTGTTATTATAATCATGGTCGTGGACATTATAATCAGGGTCGAGGAGTTCTTATAATCATGGTCATTGGTTGTTATCATCATTGTCGTAGTTGTTATAATCATAGTCGTGGTTGTTATAATCATGGTCGTGGTTGTTATAATCATGAATTATTGGTTGTTATAATCATTATTGTGGTTCTTATAATCATGGTCGTGGTTGTCGCATAATCATGAATTAAGTGATTTTGTTATAATCATGGTCAGGAGTTTAAAATCATGAAAGTTGTTGTTTAATCATGGTTGTGATTTGTTGTCCATGGTCGAGGTTGATATAATCGCCGTGGTTGTTATCGCCAGTCGTGGTTGTTACATAATCATGGTTGTGAGGTGTTATAATCATGGTCGTTCTAGTTATAATCATGGTGGTAGTTTATTTATAATCATGGTGGTGGTTATTTATAATCATGGTCAAGGTCGTTATAATCATGATTAGTTTGTTATAATCACGGTCGTGGTTGTTATATTCATGGTCGTGGTTGTTATAATCATAGTCGTGGTTGAGTATAATCATGATTAAATGTTAATCATAATTCGTTCTAGTTATAATCATGGTGGTGGTTGTTATAATCTGTGAATTAAGTAGTTTATTTATAATCATGGCCGAGGGTCGTTATAATCGTAATTAGTGGTTGTATAATCATGAATATTTGTTATAATCATGGTCATGGTTGTTATAATCATAGTGCTGATATGAAAAAACCCATAATCAGGGATTGTTATAATCATATAAGTGGTTGTTATATTCAGGTCATTGTTTTGTATAATCATGGTTGTGGTTGTATAATATGAAAATTAAGTGTTTTGTTATAATCATGGTCTTGGTTGTTATAATCACTTAGTCGAGTTGTTACAATCATAGTCGTTGTTGTTTTTAATCATGAATTAAGTGATTTGTTATACTCATAGTCGTGGTTGTTATAATCATGGTCGTGATTTGTTATAATCATATTCGTGCTTGTTATAATCATGGTCGTTGTTTTATACTCATAGTCTCGTGATTTGTTATAATCATGGTCGTGGTTGTTTACTCATAGTCGTGGTTGTTATAATCATGGTCGTGGTTGTTATAATCATAATTCGTGGTTATTATAATCCTCCTTCGTGGTTTATTTATAATCGCTGGTCGCGTTTTCTTTTCCTAGTCGTGGTTGTTATAATCATGGTCGTAGTTTGTTAAAATCTTAGTCTAGTGGTTTACTCATGGTCGTGGTTGTTATAATCAAAATAGTTGTTGTTATAATCATGATCGTAGTTGTTATATTCATGGTCGTGTTTTATTTATAGTCTTTGTTCTGGTTGTATAATCATAGTCGTGTTGTTATAATCATGGTCTTGGTTGGTTTATAATCAGATCTTGTTTGTTATAATGAAATCATGGTCGTGGTTACATTTAATCATGGTCGTAGTTTTATAATCGCCTTGGTCCGGGTTTATTTATAATCATAGTCATTGTTATGATCCTTAGTCGTGGTTGTTATAATCATAGTTGTAGTTTGGTATACTCATGGTCATTGGAATTATTTATCATGGTCGTGGCTGTTAAAATCATGTTTTGTGGTTTATACATGGTCGTGGTTGTTTTAATCCTTGGTCGTGGTTATTTATAATCAAAGTAGTGGTTATTTATAGTAGTCGTGGCTGTTAAAATCATGTTTGTGGTTGTTATACT
>NW_024744928.1:0-29090 GCF_018991925.1 Homarus americanus
TAACAACGAAAAGAGCCGGACTGCAAGCCTTATGAAAAATGTGAAAAAAACACACACCTAGACTTGCACAATATCAAATTAGCGTCACCATTACCTAAATCATCAATAGCAGATTATTATTTTTTTTACCAATCAAACTTTATCACCAAGGATACTTTCAATCGTCAATAAAAATTACTGGTTAACAACCTGTCACATTCCACAACTTCATCCAGTCCAAGTTCTATCTCTCATAATTTTTTGGCGTTGTATTGGACTACTGTATTACTAACCTTGTTACGCATTTAAAGACAATCGTTGTTGAAGTGCAGTAATAACATTATAACAACAACCCTATTAGTTGGATGCTTGTCCCGGAGATGGCACTGGATCTGTTTATATCTTTTATGTTGCACTTAAGATATAGGTGTGGCGGTACATAAAAACATGGCTCCCAAAGGACAGGAAAAGGTAAATTCATAGTTCATGTGGATTCTTTATAAGCAGTGGCGGTTAAATTAACTTAATTTGTCATTTCACCACTTAGCTTACTAGCAATCAGGCGGCGGTTTCTTATTTGTTACTTTGTTATTAAGTTTATTGTCCAGTAACATCCATCGAGTACCCCCATCCCCCTTTTTTAGTTGTTCCTTGTGTAATTTTATCTCTTTTTAAATGTACAAATAAAAATATCCGAAACCAATAGATGATATAGTAGTGTGTGTGTGCCGCAGACTGGTTCCATGAAGCCAAAAGCAAAATTAAAATGACTGTTATTTTTTCCTATTAATTTCTGACAAATATGTATTTCATATTTGGAAAGTGGAGATAAAACTACCCCCAGATTAAACTTTGAAAAGGCGGATTACTCAGTGGGTCTTAAACTGCAATTTAACCAGTCCGTTGAAAGTATATATCCACGCGCATACGAGTAAGTGATAAATTTAGGTTAAAGGTACCGCCGTCTCTTAGTATCAATAAAGGAGCAAATACATTTTAAAAATCCCCCCCCCCCTGCATTTTCCTTCCGTGTAACATAGTAGTAATCAGTAATGTGTTCGAACAGTTGCTTCATGTTTGTAATACACATTTTCAATTGCAGTTGTTACAGACTTTAAAGATAACCTTGAGTAAAAAAAAAAGTGGCATTAAATTGGTGGTGCTTTACAGGTCCTTTACATTCAACCACCTTTAACTTATATTTTCTTTGATAGTTGATGCTCTTACCGGTCATTAGAGATGAATAGACTGACCAAATAAGCTTAACATAGCATGCTTAAAAAATGAGTCATTTTAGCAGCTAAATATATCGCACGTACAAGAGTTTGCAGTGACTATTTCAGTCAAAATCATTATTCAATCCCTAGTAATCAAGCTTTTTATTGTTCTTAATGCCTTTTTATTATTTGTTTTTATAGTTAAATAAAAACTTTATATACAAACTTTGTATTAATCTTTGTTGCGTGAAGATTAAGCCATAAACAAAGACTACAAAAGTGAAATGAGTTGTACTTATAATTATTAAATAATTTTAGGGGTGTAAGTGTAAGAGAGACAACGATAACGCGTAATTTTCTCACTAAGTCATGGGTTCGATTATATTTAAATGGTTTTTACGAAAGTTCTCTGTAATATATTACTTATGTTTTTTGCCTCACATTATTTGAGTCTAGTCTTTTCAGCCCTTCTTTTAATTTGGTTACATACGACCTAAGCTGTTGCGTCGCTGGGGATGTAATTACCACAATCAATCACTCAATCCTGCTTGGCCCGGACGCGATTTTTTTTTTCCTGAGGGCTTCCGTCATTTTGAACAAGCGGCACCGATGCAAGTGTTTGAAGCGCGGCACCACTGTACACTCCGTAAGAAAGAGAGAATAAGAGACGATCATTCATGATTGGCTTAATCCTAACGTAAAAACTACTAATACAAACAAATAATAATCTAACCTAGCCAACACGGCCAAGATAGAACGAATTCTTGCTGCCACCAGCTGATTGCACAGTGGTGCCGAGCTTCAAACACTGCCGCTTGCTGAAAATGACGGAAGCCCTCAGGAACAAAAATTCACGGCACGGACACGTGAGAAGCGTCATATGTAGTGTACACTACGGAAATCGCAGGTTTCCTCTGGGTACTCCAGTTTCCTGCTGTATTAACACTAGACAATAAATTATAAAACAACGCTAACAAAGAACAGACAAACCGCTCGAACGGCTAATAAGGTCACGCTACGTGGTGAAGTGGTAAATAATCAAAATTAATAAGAAAATGAATACCGATGGTAGAAAAAGTAAACTAATAAGGGTTAAATTTGAGAGGAAAGCGCGGCGCTCTTCATGAGTATCCCGGTGTAACAGGCGTACTCTGAGGTTGACCAATTACCCTTAATCAGTACGATTTTTACCTAGGGTAAATCCCGCCATCTGGTTTGTGAGCACAGTGTAGTGGACGTCTCCCCTACAACTGCGTATCACATTCCGACGCGCTGCCGTATACTAGCAACCAAGCGAGAGCTGACGCCAGATGGTACGGTTGCCTAGCAACGAAACTAGTCACCGGCGACTTTCTGGGTTTTCCCAACATGATTCATAGAGGACTGGCGGCTGCTGCTGGGTATATAAGCTCTGTCTCTCCATTGAGATTCATTCTGCCCATCTTCCTGAACAAGCAACACCTCCTCCAGCAAGCTCCACGCTGTCAGCATTCATTCAACCAGGAGGCCAGCAACAGGCAACATCTTCTCTAACGAAGTTCCTGCACATCTACCTCCTTCAACACGCTACTCACCGAACGTCTTCTATTGAGCAGCCCCCCCACCACACGGCACCTCCAGCACCAGACTGTCTATCATATAACTTATATTATATAAGAAAACCACATTAGAGTTTCCTTCCATCCTGAGTGCTAGACAACATTAATATCTCGATACCCCTACAACAGTACTAAATTTGAATTCGTTTCAGAGTAACTACTTTAAAACTCGTGAGCCCCTTCCTTGCCTATACCCCTATACTACCTTCAGTATGACACTTTTCATTTATTATTAATACTAACTTACTTAATGTTATTAGAATCAATTCATTATGTACTATACCATATGATATACAACCCATTCTGGGGTCACTAATCCTTCGGGGATAACTTAAATCTACTCTTAATTTTAAGGTCACTGCCACCAGACCCCTGGACAGTATGTAGCTTGTTCAGGTAGCTGGCAGAGCAGGCCAGGCACCAGGTGTGATTTTCATTAACCCAATCGAGAGTGGAAGGAAGGATGAAACATCATTCATGACTAAACTAATTTATTTCCTAATAAAAAAGAAATATTGCATTCAGTCACAATGCAAAAATAGTTGACCTTCATCAAAATAACTACTATTAAGGTCATTACACTTCACCCCAATACACGACCTTCTCCAAATTAACCAATTAAAATCTTTAATCTTCATAAAAAATCGTTGACCTTACCTCGGTCATTATTTCTTACCATATTGCCCACAAACCTCAGATAGCACCAACATTTATAGAACCACATACCAGGTACATTCCACACCAAAGAGTATGGAACTCCTTGGTATTATCCAGGTACACATGATAGGCACCCCGCTCACACTCTACTCTTGCTAGGTAGATGGGATACTTCCCTGGTGCTCATACCAGGACTATTCCAGCGTCCTGTATCATGCAGGGTGGCTTAAGTGACGACCGAGAAGCATCTCATATTTGACAATCATTGTCTTGTGTCCTGGATGTTGATATGTGGGATGTTAAGGGAGGTTGCGTGGTGGCCAGCAGCGTTCCTCACAGTAACACGTGGGTGCCTCAAGTAAGGGCGATGATGGCTGGGCCGAGCATTCCTCCGACCTCTCTGGGGACTCTACCTTCGCTCTTGGCTTACACCTGCTTGGGTGAGAGACGACGCCAGGACTGAGAATAATGCCTGACTGGGGCTTTTATATCACCACGCACTATTACAACACTATGAATTCGCTTTATGACATTAGGCAAGGTTTTCAGAGGTATATAAATTGCTAGATAGGCCTCTATAAATACAGTGGGTATTACGAGCGTTAGGGTACTGACCTGCTTGCGTGAGAGACGACGCCAGGACTAATAATATGGCGTGGCGTCTCGCCCTCCCTAGGCCTATAGGTGCCGATCTTTAATTTTCACCTTGACATTATTCTAGCCCGCGCACATACACCTTCCTATATATTGTGGCTTTATGCCTTATAATTACTGTTACCGCAAGCGGTACATAATTATGATGACATATAAACAAATGTTATGTTAGGCTGTAACTCACAATGTAGAGTGTTGAGATGGTTGAAGATGAGAGGCCCAGAAGGAGGTTGGAGGGTGTGAAGGGAGTTTGTTTATGTATAATTATAATCACCTGACTCAGCCAAGGGGCCAGGCTATAGGGTGAGCATTTCAGTATAGCTACCCATATTTTAGAGTCAACACCTACCCTGGCTTCTCTCTCTAGACTTTCAACACGTAAGTTTAACTAGTACTTATTGTGTACACAGGTAGACTGTGTCATTGTTTTTGTGTTAAGATTAGACTAATTACATAGCCATGATTGTTATGTAAATATATATTGGATTAAACATTTATGTAAGAGTGCCTATGTATGACTTACTTGAAATACTAAATTAATTGTATTCAACAGGTTTGATCGAATTATAATGTTCGTGTACGACGTGAGAAGTATTATTCACCCTCTAACCGTTTGATTGGCGGTTACAATTACATACCTTAATTCTAAATTACATTCTAAAGTAAGGGTCTGGTGTACTGCGCACATCATTGTCATTTTTAATATCTTATTTATTCAAAAGGTCCCCATTGAATGGAAAGTAGCTTAAGTGAGTCCTATCTTCAAGAAAGCGATCGTCAATCCACGAACAACTATAGACAGGTGAGCCTGACCAGCATAATATGTAAAGTACTTGAGAGTATTATCAGAGATGCCGCAATGGAACATCTACTACAAAACAACCTTGTAAAGGATTGCCAACACGGTTTTACGCCGGGGCGCTCCTGCTTAACACAATTGCTCGAGGTATTGGATATTTGGACCCATATTCTGGAACAGGGTGGTAATATCGACAATATTTACCTAGATTTTGCCAAGGCTTACGACAGTGTACCCCACGAAAGGCTGAAAATCAAACTGGAAGGGTATGAAATTCGGGGAAATGTCCTAACGTGGATAGAAGATTTTCTACATGACCGCAAGCAGTGTGTGGTGATTAATGGCACGAAATTATCATCCATACCTGTCACAAGCGGGGTAACACAGGGCAGTGTATTGGGCCCGCTGTTGTTTGTTTGTTCCATAAATGACATGCCTGACGTTGTACACTCCTCCATACAAATGTTTGCCGATGACTCCAAGTTATTTCGGGAAATCAAGAACCGAGCTGACTGTGAAAAACTGCAGAAAGACCTCGGTGGGCTCCAAGAATGGTCGAAGAAATGGCTGCTGAGACTCAATGTCACGAAGTGTAAGAGCATGCACCTGGGGCGTACCAACGGTAAGGAGGCGCATCATATGTCCCAACAGGATGAAGAAACTGCACTATTTGAGATTGAATGTGGGAAGGACCTAGGTGTGTATATTGACAATGAGCTGAAGTTCTAGGGCCATTGCGAGAAGAAGGTAAATCAGGCAAATAAATTATTGGGTCTTATAAGAAGGTCGTTCAGATATCTAGACGGTCCGTCTCTCGTAACGATCTTCAAGAGTGAAGTGCTTCCCCAACCGGAGTACTGTCACCCCGTCTGGTCCCCGAGATATGCTAGGGACTGTCAGTTGGTTGAAAATGCAGGCACCAAACTGGTGCCTGCACTTCAGCGCCTCAGCTACCCTGAGAGATTGGAGCGCCTGAACTTGCCTAGCTTATACTACAGACGGGCAAGGGGGGACCTAAATGAGGTGTATAAGCATCTCAAGGGGCATTACTCAGTCGAGTGTCCGTATTTGAAGCTGGCCGACGCTCGCCCCACAAGGGGTCACAGCTCAAGATTGAAGAAGCCGCAAGTCCAGAAAACTGTGAGGGCAAACTTTTTCGGAGTGAGAGTTGTGAACTCTTGGAACATTCTACCAGAAAGTGTTGTGACGGCACCGAGTGTGAGCTCTTTCAAGACAAGACTTGACCAACACTGGAGCGGGTTGAGGTACATTCAGGAGCCGGTGCATGCCAGTACTTGCCAACAGTGCGTAACAGAGAAGTGACCGATCGCCCTAGCGGCTAACGAGCCGATCTTTTGGTGAAGAGGATAAAAGAAAAGGAAAAGTAATCAGAGACGTGACCGATCGCCCAAGCGGCTAACGAACCGATCAGTGGTGAAGAGGATAAAAGTAAAAGTAAAAGTTAATGACGTAATGATTTGGGGCCAAACGCTCTATTTTTACTATGCAATGAAGGTCCATGTTGAAAAAGGTGTGTGGTTGAAAATGCAATTTACCTAATAAAATAACAATGAAGAACAATCCTTGCAATAGTTTAATTAGATTTCTCTTTACTGACACCTTTCCCTCATTGTAGATGTGAAAAGTCGTTACAGGTTGCACAACTGTGTTTTAATAAGCCACTCTCAAAATTCAACAGGAGTTTTGTTCCATGCAGCCAACACTTCATCCAGGATTCATTCAAACCACGCAGCTCTCCTCCAAAACTGAAAAAAAAATTAATGCTCACGTCATGTGTTAATGAAAAGCTGTGCTTGTGTTTGTCTGACACTTCTTGAAATAAAAATAAATATTCATATGCTATTGTTTTTAACTTAAATTCCATTATATTATATTCCCCCCATACATTTTTTTGATGGTTTTGTAGTGCAAGCAAACTAATTTGTCAGAATAAAGGGGACACGAAGATTTTCAGTTTCTGTACTTTAAATGATTATGGACACAAAGGAGCCATTAGTAATAATGATAACTGAAAAGACAACCATATGAAATGTTGCTCCACAAGTACAGTATATACCATGTAAACAATTCATTTATGTATGTATATGGGAGAGAAGTAACACTACAATATCTAAATATGTAAATCATTTACATGAGATTGCATTGCTTGTATTGATTGATTTTCAGCATGCCATTGTACTGCACATCATGGTCATCCTTAACATCTCTTCAATTCATATTACGCTACATAACATTCAAATCCACCGCGCTTGTAGAGTCATAGAAAACGTTAGAAAATGAGAAACTTTTGTAAGGGATATCTCACCTGATGTATGTTGTTTTATACGAATTGTACCAATGTACGGGCATATAGTATTAAGAGTATGTACTGAAAGTATTAACGAGAACTCAAGGTATCTATATGATAATTGGGAAGGTCCGATTGATACGAACTAGTGTACTATGAGGGATAAGTGTAACCGTGTGCAGACAGTGTCTGAAGGTCATCATATTTACGTCTGTGAACGATTAGTAAACATAGCTACCTCAGGTATCAGAGGAAAATATATGAGAACAATGACATGGAAAACGGATAAGTATATGAGACCTATGTGAAGTGTTGGAAGTGATCCAGAAACTATACTTCAAAGAAAATATCTTGTACGCCTCGGTGTGAGCTTAATACACCTCGTTACTCCATGTGAAGATAACCACGAACAGTGCAATGATTAGAGAATCTTATGAATGTATTCAATGATTGCAACGTGTGAGGGGAGGTTCCCTAATTACAGAATGAAGTAAAGTATGAGTATCTAAAGGGGCACTACTCAGTCGAGTGTCCTTACTTGGGGCTGGCGGACGCTCGCCCCACAAGGGGTCACAGTTCAAGGTTGAAGAAGCCGCAAGTCCAGAAAACCGTGAGAGCAAACTTTTTCGGAGTGAGAGTTGTAAACTCTTGGAACAATCTACCAGAGAGTGTTGTGACGGCACCGAGTGTGAGCTCTTTCAAGACAAGACTTGACCAACACTGGAGCTGGTCCAGGTACATTCAGGAGCCGGTGCATGCCCAGTACTGGCCAACAGTGCATAACAGAGACGTGATCGATCGCCCTAGCGGCTAACGAGCCGATCTTTTGGTGAAGATGATAAAAGAAAAGGAAAAGTAATCAGAGACGTGACCGATCGCCCAATAACGAGCCGATCAGTGGTGAAGAGGATAAAAGTAAGAGAAAGTAAAGTAAAAGTGGATATACCCACACCAAGAAAACACTAGCCTAGGCCTTTGTTCTATGTTGACGCCCAAGACGCCCCGGGCTACAGTTTTGAGTGAATGATATAGCCTAATTAATTTCCCCAGGAATTGGCAATCCGGTATACTGCCCGATTCTGGGGTCACTAATTCTAAGGGGATAACTTAACTCTACTCTTAATCTTAAAGTTGCTGCCACCAGACCCCCCTGGACAGTATGTAGCTCGTTAGGTAGCGGGCAGAGTAAGCTAGGCATTGGGTTGGGTTTTTCATTGACCAAATCGAGAGTGGGAAGAAGGGTGAAACATTAATCATGACATAACTAATTTATTTCTTATAAAAACATATTGCATCCAATCACAGTACAAAAAGAGCTGGTCTTCATCGTGGTGTTCATTACACTTCACATCAATACACGTCTTTCATCAAATAATTACTATTATATTCGATTATATGAAGTGAAAAACTGCAATAATACCATTCTCCCTATTTTGGGCCAAGAATATGAAAGAACACACAAAAAGGTCTGTGATTAGAGACAAAGTCTCTAATAATACCCATTTTTGACATAAATCGTGATCCTACACCCTTCTATTTTAGCTAACTCACTGGGGATGCCTCCCCAAACAGGCTAACTGTTATGTTCCATAGAAGTTAGCCTTTAATTTACTAAACTAAACTAAACCTAACCTTGTCCTAATGGTAGGTGGGGTTAGGCCCTAACCTTACCTCATATGAATGATGCATAAGATAAAAATACTGTAATGTGGTTCAAAGCGCAATAATACCGTTTATTTTCCCCATTACACTTACCTCTGTTGCTCCTTGGGAAGGTTTAATGCTGACGGGATCATATATCGAAATATTTATACATTCAATTATTTCACCACACAAACACATTTTTCATGGATAACATATCTTGAGTTCAGGTTTACTAAAAATAAAATATAATTGCTATATTTAACATTAAAAGTTTTCTCAGGGATATGCCATATTAGATAACGGTGGTGCTGCCATCTGTTCCGTAAGCACTTTATTAAAACGGCCTTTACTTTTGCCATCCAATCATTCTTTAACCCTCATTGAAGTACACTAAGCGAGAAATGCTTGAGTTACCGTTAAAATGATACCAATTTCTCTCGAGAACGCCAATAGATGGCGCGAGTGTCGGGGGTTCTAAAGATAGCTCCTCAGTTCTCACAATATTCCTTGCCTTTGATAATTCAGTCCCACTCGGTGACAGAGAACGAAAGCACAGCATCACATTACACCGTCCACACTCCACTGTCTCCACAGTTCGACGCAAAGAGGGGTCAAACTGTCCGATCAGAACACCAGGCAAACGAACATGTCTGGGGAGAACGCTTACCACATAAATCTGGTGGAGGAAAACGCTGACCAAGATGGCTCCGACGAAGGTGACTTGACATTAATGCCATGGTGCTATCATAATCTCTTCACCATCATCAGTATCGTGGCAGTTCTGTGGGTTATCCACAGACTTGTACTCGGAACACAGCCCAAGTAAGATTATGTTAAAGTTGTGACATGAGTAACTTGTAATCAAGGTGTCGAGAGTAGCTTATAATGTGTTCCTTAATACTTTTACTTTATCCTCTTCGCCACTGATAAGCTCGTTAGCCGCTTGGGCCCCTGTGCTCGTAGCAAGTGTACATAGACGTTGTGCTAGATGACCAACAATTTTCTTATCTACCAATACCACATTCTCTTTGTGTTTGTGTTTCTTGTCTGCAATATTTTTCGTTTTTGACAACAGGTTTCACGTTTTGGTTCATATTTATACATTGGCTGTCCGCAGGTTTCCAATTTTCAATATTACAGACACAAAGACTATAAAAAACCAAACATACTACTAAATATCATTTCCGGTGCAAATGAATATTAATGGAGTATCTCACAAATTTCTAGGAGTAAATTTCTGTACCCACCATGTATGTTGCCAGTGTCACTTCTCTCGTCCTCTCCTGCTCCTCTGCGACCATGTCGCAGAATTTGGAAGGGTCGTAATGGTCTTAAGTGTTCTCTCTCTTGTCTACCTGTTATTCAGCGAGTTTATGAGAACGACAATGAAGCAATCCAAATATTAAAAGATCAAGAAATCCAAATATTACAAGATCACTGTGTCCTACGAACATCGAGACTGTGTCCTAAGTGTGGAAATTGTATACTTTAAAAACAAAAACAAATTCTTTTGTCTGTAACCATAAGCGTACCAGATCGCTTAGCTGTATCCATCATAATAGCAGGTAAGCGCCAAAAACGGTAATGTTAGGTTAAGTATTTTGGGGGTATTTTATGGAGTACGACAGATTTACGGTAACTTATTAATTTCTTCCCATGCAAAACACGTACAGACATCATATTAGTGTTTATATGATCAGTTATAATCGTAGATTGATAAACTAAAAACAAAAATAAAATAAAAATACTATTACTGTCATTAAAATTAAAAGTTGTCGTGTCGATTTTATTACTTACTACCCTCCATAAAACATGTGGAAAATGAACGACATCGAATAACTGCTTCTGGCGTTAGCCATCTGCTCCAGCATTGCTACTATTCATAATGAAAAGCATAGTTCACCGGCTATAATGTAACCACATACTTGGCTTACAAATTGATTCCAGATATTTCCAAAATTCAAAGGTAATTCGGCTACAACTAAACTGATTTGTTTTGATTTGGCGATAATAAGTATTTTTTTTCTTAATTTTTTCCGATAAATTATACCTTGGCTCTGTAATGCTGTATACTCGTACTAGTGAATACATCCCTATGCGGGTTTGAATTTTAAAATTTCCTTTTATTTTTAAGAGGAAATATGTGGTGGTTTTCGCAACAACCCAAACTCGGAACATCTGCAGATACTGGCACAGGTGTGCTAACTTGACTAAAAGTGTTGTCAAGTCTCTGACCTCATACTTCGGGGAAATACTTCAACATTAGCTCATAATCTTCCACTATACAATGATTAAGGAATTATTTAATAAAAAAAAATCGTTCTGCCGAACCACAACTTCTCTGCTAACTCACCATTATTCTTATTTATTATATAATTTATTTAGTACGCCCCAAGCAAACATCAAATAGAACAACTTAGCTTAGCTTAGCTGAGACCAGCCTTCCCTAGCCGCAAGAGTCCTCTAATGCAGCACTGTTGGCGGAAGACAAAACCTCATCTTCGCAAGGTGGATAGCCTACCTGCTGTCAACCTCCTCCTATATTTCCCACTTCTGAACTTTAGCGTGTATTGTGTGTACCCTTATTGCACCCTCAGAGCTAATGCTCTCTTCTCTCCTTATCACCAACCAACCGTGGTCTCGCAGTACTCACAATGACTTATAATATGGAGATATTGATGTGAGTTAATCACCCTTATTCGACGTGTCATGCTGATAGACTGCAACCTGAGTAACCAAAGAATAACTTTGTATTAACCATCTAGGAGCTAAAATCCCAGAATTTGGAGTATTATGTCTCAGCATGTAAAAGATTCATCTTCTTTTTACGTGCTTATTAGGTCGGTTTGTTTCCTTTGTGTAAACCATGTGTCTGTGTGTTTGTGTGTTTGTGTGTCCGCACGAGAATCTCGGAAACTACTTTACCGATCTGTAGTGACGATGGATGGTGTTATATGTAGTAATGATGGATGGTGTTATATGCAGTGATGATGGATGATGATGTTATATGTAGTGTTGATGGATGTTGTTATATGTAGTGATATTGGATGATGTTATATGTAGTGATGATGGGTGGTGCTATATGTAGTGATGATGGATGATGTTATATGTAGTGATAATGGGTGGTGTTATATTTAGTGATGATCTATCTATATAAAACAAAGAAGTCTGCCTGTTTGTTTGTTTGTGTGTCCGCACGGGAATATCGTAAACTACTTTGCCGATCTGTAGTGATGATAGATGGTGTTATATGTAGTGATGATGGATGATGTTATATGTAGTGATGATGGATGGTGTTATATGTAGTGATGATGGGTAGTGTTATATGTAGGGATGATGGATGGTGTTATATGTAGTGATGATAGATGGTGTTATAAGTAGTGATGATGGATGATGTTATATGTAGTGATGATGGATGTTGTTATATGTAGTGATGATGGGTAGTGTTATATGTAGTGATGATGGATGGTGTTATATATAGTGATGATGGATGGTGTTATATATAGTGATGATGGATGATATTATATGTAGTGATGATGGATGGTGTTATATATAGTGATGATGGATGGTGTTATATGTAGTGATGATGGGTGGTGTTATATGTAGTGATGATTAGACTATCTACATAAAGCAAAGAGTCTGTCTGTTTGTGTGTGTGTCCGCACGAGAATCTCGGAAACTACTTTACCGATCCGTAGTGATGATGGATGGTGTTATATGTAGTGATGATGGATGGTGTTATATGTAGTGATGATGGATGATACATGTAGTGATGATGGATATTGTTATATGTAGTGATGGTGGGTGGTGTTATATGAAGTGACGATGTATGGTGCTATATGTATTGATGATGGATAGTGTTATATGTAGTGATGAAGGATGATGTTATATGTGGTGATGATGGATGATGTTATATGTAGTGATGATGGATGGTGTTATATGTAGTGATGATGGATGATAAATGTAGTGATGATGGATATTGTTATATTTAGTGATGATGGATGATACATGTAGTGATGATGGATATTGTTATATGTAGTGATGGTGGGTGGTGTTATATGAAGTGACGATGTATGGTGCTATATGTATTGATGATGGATAGTGTTATATGTAGTGATGAAGGATGATGTTATATGTGGTGATGATGGATGATGTTATATGTAGTGATGATGGATGGTGTTATATGTAGTGATGATGGATGATAAATGTAGTGATGATGGATATTGTTATATTTAGTGATGATGGATGGTGTTATATGTAGTGATGATGGATGATGTAGTGATGATGGGTGGTGTTATATGTAGTGATGATTAGACAATAAAATAATAACAGTTTAATGCTAAAAAAATATACTTTGCTGTGACGTTGTAGTGAATAACATGGTGGAACTTACATACACCGTTAATGAACTATTGATGGAAGAAGAAGTTTTGGGGACTGAACAGTGAAACAATGTGGAGCCTCCTGGAGGGTGGCGTCCTACTGTTGCCTAGCGGATGAGCCGCTTTTAGTATCCTGGTGGTCCAGAGGTAGCATTCCCCGGTCACAGTCATGGGCTCGTGGGCCGCGGGTTTGAATCATGGCGGGTTGAGGTGTTGATTGTATGTAGAAATCCGCGTGCTTTATTGGGCTAATGAAATATATATGGATCCTCGTGTTTCGAAGCCGGATTTGGTAAAACGTTACTCTGACCACCTACTTGATACGGGTAGTCCCCATTAGAGGTTCACTGCGCCATAAGCTCATTGAACAGGCTTTCTGTGAAATATAACAGAGTCTAGGACTGCCTTTAGTATCCTGGTGGTCCAGGATTGTATGTAGAAGTCCGCGTGCTTTATTGGGCTAATGAAATATATATATATATATATATATATATATATATATATATATATATATATATATATATATATATATATATATATTCCTTGTAATCTCCTCTGGTAATAAATTTTCAATCATTTCAGTGTATACTCAATATAAGAATTGTGTGAAATGCAATTTCAATCCATATGACCTATTTAATTTGCAAAGATATATCCTGTACTCTTGAGAATAATTGGATGTGTGTTGACATTGCGATGCCTATTTACGAGTTATTGTTTTCGTTGGATTATTTTAAAATAAACTCACAAATCAGGCCCGTAAAGTGTAAGGACTAAAATGTTTTACAAATTATGTTCTATGGTCTTTATCTCCAGGGCTTATAATGCTATGCGTGATCACTTCACAAGCAATATTCAACCTCTTAATTTCATCACAAGAATAGTAGTCCACATTTATATAAGAAACATTCACGTCGTGTTAAATTATCGGGGCACCACCTACACATCCTTATTTCCGCAGGTGGTTCGCGTATATGATGTACCTGTATACGAAGTACGAGTTTGTCCAGTTTGAGGAGGTGAAGAAGGACCATTTCGCCAGCCTTTCCTCCGTCGTCTCCCACGACCCGGAGCTCCGCAAAAAGAAGGAGATCAGGATTCTTGAAATCGGCGTCGGAACTGGTATGGGCAATAATTAGAAGTCATAGTGCCTCTATTACAGATTAATAAACCATTTCTAGCAAACGCTACAGGAGTCTACAACAGTTTTGCAGGGTTCTTTAGACATAAGACTGATAATTCAATACCAAATTAATGATCTCGACCTCTGATCCACATTATTTCTTGGTGGAAGCCTCTATACCTCAGAGTTATGTCAGCCTATTGATGTACCTAACAGGTGTCAACTTTGCTCACTATCCCGAGGGCACGCACTTGGTGGGAGTGGACCGAAACCTGCATTTCAAGTCTTATTGGGAGGAGAATAGGAAGCAGTTCCCCAACATTTATTCTGGAGAGATGCTGACGACTTCAGGTAAGGCTGTGCATGTTCGTGCATATTTTAACATTGTTATAACAATGTGCGTCTTTCACCATTTATTGTACGAAAAAAAAATCTCATTTCGTTTATCTGTTTTTTCTACAACTGATGATACATTACAATTATTTAATCATATAAACGTGAACACATTAACCAATATCAATTCCTTTGGTCATCACACCTCATTGTAGTGTCTTATATATGAGTGTGTAATCATGAAGTAGATGACGTGTTGTGTAATCCCAGCCGAGAACATAGAGGCGGTAGCAGACAACAGTGTGGACGTCGTGGTGATAACGCTGGTGCTCTGCAGTGTTCCCAAAATAGACCCAATCCTCAAGGAGGTACTTCGTGTCCTGGCGCCCGTAAGTCAGCTCTATATTCGTAATTCACTAAGCTGGGGTTTTCAATTGGGGAAGGGGGCTTGCGTTAGTCTGTGCTATGTCCGCCTTTTCTGGATAAATTTTTGTTTTGCTCGAGTACATCCTAACGCCGCCAAAACTAAGCCATTTTTATTACCCCTTGATTGGTATTTTATTAAAGGCCTATTCTAATGACTTATTATTAATTTTATTATAAATTTTTTGTATGAATTTTATCAGTCTTATCTCACAAACCCCAACATATTTTTACGAACAGTTCTCAAGAGAATGTTTATTTGGTCAATATCTATCCCACTTTTTGCTTCTTGTTAACTTTCTTCGTTTATTTGTTTTATATATTCATAAACGCTTTGCAATGTACTCGTCTGTATCTTAGGTTTCCATCATCCCTCTGCACGTCTTGGGCGTAAGAGATTTTAAAGCGTTTTTCAGTGAGACAGTTATGATTTTGGCAATTATGTGATAAAGCGGTGAAATGCTTAAAGTAACGGTGAATATATTAAACATCAAATGTGATAAAAGCATCTACAGTATTTAGAAGTTTAATTTGATAGTTTCTGGGTGACAAGCTTATAACTGGAACTTACACGTCCTAGGCTCATGTTCTCTATTTTACTCTGAGTTTTTTTAATATAAATATAATTATCCTATTTCGTTTTTATTTCGTCCAACTGAAATTGGTGCGCCATATAATTATGATTTCTTTAAGTATTTTACCTCAAGTGGTAATTATAATCTTGGGCGGAAAGTAGGCGATGATATTACAAGTAAGCAATCTGAACCCAAATTCAAGCTTTATATACAATTGTTGACAGCTTAGCAGTTAGTTATTACACACGCACACACAAATACACAAAAAAATCCAGAAAAGGGCCACATTTTCCTATTCCTAGAAAATACATGGTGTACATTTTGCAGGGCGGCAAATTCTACTTCATGGAACATATTGCGGAGTTTGACCCAGAAAAGCATGGTCTGAGGAAGATGATGCAGGATGTATTAACTTACCTGTATGTGTGGCCTTTCATCTACGACGGCTGCTGCCTCAACCGCGACATGTTACCCAACATTAAGAAAGCTGGTTTCTCCTCCGTTGAGGCCGAGAAGTACTACGCTCCAGTACCTAACATCATCTTCGATGTCGAGCGTCCAAATCTGAAAGGAATTGCTACGAAATAGAAGTGTTACCCAGTATGGTTGTCTCATTTTTTTTATACCTATATCTTTACATCACGTAGAGGAAGGAAACTGATTTTCTACTAGCATATTACTTTGAGGTTCTTAAAACGAAGACAAAACAATTCAGGTTGCAACTTATGAAATTTGAGTTAGAAAAAGTTACATTGATACAATATGCTCCTCGAGATCTGTTATTAGTGACATTTGTTTTATATACTGTGTAGGTCTTAAGGTAATGGTAATAAAGTGAATATAACGACAACCTTTCCTAGAACATTAGTTTTACTTTTGATTTGCTAAATGTTATGTATTTCCCATTTCTTTTCTTATGTGAATATTTTGACACGCCTGAAGAGAACATAAAATTGTCTCTTAAGTGATGATCAAGCCACAGGCAAACATATTTGTATACAAATGCTGCACCATTATCAGTCAGGAGTTTAAACTCAACATCCCATGTTTCATGAATAGTTTTAAGTTAGCGTATTAAACTCTAAAGTCAGGCACGCATAATTATAACGCAGATATGATTATTGTTACATCAGCACTATAATGTTTAAAAATGTTAATCCAAGCATAAACTACTGTAGTTTGTCTTATCATTATTGTCTATACTCTAGGCCTATATTTATAGAGTACGAGGAAAATAGTTAATGCAGCACAGAAATACATAATGCTTTAATGCTTATGGTATTTGTATCAAATTTTATGCATTATTGTTTAGTATAGAAACTAACCTTGTGTTATGTGTTTAAAGGCCTTAACCATTGAATCACGTTAATTCGTTATAAAAACAAGTTACGTGTTCTGAATATAGGTATTAACAATAAAAAGAGAAATACCTTTTGGCTTCTTCCTCAATCCATGGATACATTTAAGTACGATTACAAGAGTTTATAAACAACGAAAAATAACTAAAGTTTTCTCAGTTTTTAATCCTAAAAACACGACATGGTAAGGCCCTACTACAAACGCTTAGTTTATCACTTCGTTAGAACTTTGCAGGTCAAAACTGCACATTTAATCCTGAACTGCGCAAGTGTATCTACATAGTACAGTGTTTTGGTCAGTTATAGCTGAAGTACGTGATGAAGACTTGCTCCAGGCCATTTAATTGTTTCATCCATAAAAAAAATAGATAAATAAATAAAAAACATATGTTCAGGTTTAAACGTAAAATTAAACCGGAGAGAAAAACTAGGCGGGGTCGCGGGTCTAGTCCCTGAGACCTCTGCTAAAACATCAGAAACTAACTCTGAATTTTCCCTACAATATAAATACATATATGCAACGGGCGATATGCGACGGCAGGGAGGCGATAAGAATGAGTGGCAGCAATCGCCTTACAGGCGATTAACGGCGGCAGGGGGCGATAAGAATGAGTGGCAGCAATCGCCTTACGGGCGATTAACGGCGGCAGGGGGGGCAATAAGAATGAGTCTCGGCAATTGCCTTACGGGCGATTAACGGCGGCAGGGAGGCGATAAGAATGAGTGGCAGCAATCGCCTTACGGGCGATAAACGGCGGCAGGGGGGCGATAAGAATGAGTGGCAGCAATCGCCTTATGGGCGATTAACGGCGGCAGGGGGCGATGTGAATGAGTGGCATCAATCGCCTTACGGGCGATTAACGGCGGCAGGGGCCATAAGAATGAATGACAGCAATCGCCTTACGGGCGATTAACGGCGCAGGGGGGCATAAGAATGAGTGGCGGCAATCGCCCTTACGGACGATTAACGGCGCAGGGGACAAGAATGTGGCAATCGCCTTACGGGCGATTAAGGGCGGCAGGGGGGCAATAAGAATGAGTGGCGGCAATCGCTTTACAGGCGATTAACGGCGAAGGCCCGCAGAATGAGTGGCGGCAACGCCGCCACGACGATTAACGGCGCAGGGGGCAATAAGGATGAGTGGCGAACAGCCTTACGGGCGATTAACGGCGCAGGGGGCAATAAGAATGAGTGGCCACCGCTCACGGTTAATATGCAGGGTGCAATAAGAATGACTGGCGGCAATAGCCTTACGGGCGATTAACGCGGCAGGGGGCTAAGAATGAGTGACGGTAATCGCATTACCGGGCAATTAACGGCGAAGGAGGCGATAAGAAAGAGTGGCAGCAATCGCGTTACGGGCGATAAACAGCGAAAGGAGGGCGATAAGAATGAGTGGCGGCAATTGCCTTGCGGGGAGATTAACGGCGGCAGGAGGCGATAAGAATGAGTGGGGAAGCAATCGCCTTACAGGCTATTAACGGCGGCAGGGGCCGATAAGAATGAGTCGCAGCAATCGCCTTGGCGATATATCGGTGGCAGGAGGCGATAAGAATGAGTGGCAGCAATTGCCTTACTGGCGATTAAAGGTGGCAGGATAGCGATAAGAATGAGTGGCAACAATCGCCTTACGGGAGATATACGGCAGGGGAGGCAATAAGAATGACGGAGGCAATCGCCTTACGGCGAATTAACAGCGCGCAGGGTGACAATAAGAATGAGTGGCGGCAATCGCTTCGGGCGATTAACGGCGCAGGGGCATGAGTGGCGGCAATAGCCTTACGGGCGATTGCAGGGAGGCGATAAGAAAGAGTGGCAGCAATCGTTACGGGCAATGAACGCGCAGGGGGCGATAAGAATGAGTGTCGCAATAACCTTACTGGCGACAACATTGGCAGGGGCTAAGAATGAGTGGCGCAATCGTGTTACGGGCGATAAACGCGGTAGGTGGGCGACAAGAATGAGTGTCGGCAATAGCCTTACGGGCGATTAACGCGCAGGGGGCACAAGAATGAGTGGCGGCATCGCCTTTACGGGCGATAAACGGCAGGGGGCGATAAGAATGAGTGGCGGCAATTGCCTTGGCGGGCGATTAACGGCGGCAGAGGGCGATAAGAATGGAGTGGCGCAACGCTCACGGGCGATTAACGCGCAGGGGAGCGATAAGAATGAGTGACTGCAATCGCTTACGGCCGATTAACGGCGGCAGGGGAGTGATAAGAATGAGTGGCTGCAACGCTTTACGGGCGATTAACGGCGGCAGGGTGACATTAAGAATGAGTGGCGGCAACGCTTTTGGGCGATTAACGCGCAGGGGGCAATAAGAATGAGAGGCGGCACATTTTACGGTGGATTAAAGGCGCGCAGCGATAAGAGTGGCAGCAATCGCGTTACGGGAGATAAACGGCGGCAGGGGGCGATAAGAATGAGTGTCGGCAATAGCCTTACGGGCGATTAACCAGCAGGAGGGGGGCAATAAGAATGAATTTCGGCATCGCGTTTCGGGCGATAAACGGCGGCAGGAGGACGATTAGAATGAGTGGGCGTACCTTTTATGAGATTAACGGCGGCAGGGGGCGATAAGAATGAGTGGCGCAATGCTTTACGGTCGAATAACGGCGGCAGGGGGGCAAGAATAATGGTGGCAATGCCTTACCGGCGTTAACAGCGGCAGGGAGCAATAAGAATGAGGGCAGCAATCGCCTTACGGGCGATTAAAGGCGCAGGGGGGCAATAGGAATGAGTGGCGGGAATCACCTAAGGCGATTAACGGCAGGGGGCAAAAGAATGATTGGCGGCAACGCCGTAGGGCGATTAACGGTAGGGGGCGATAAGAATGAGTGAAGGCACGCGGCGACGGTAGCCATCGACGGCAGGAGGGCGATAAGAATGAGTGGCGGCAATCGCCCACGGGCGATTAACGCGCGCAGGGGCGATAAGAATGAGGGCAGCAATAGCCTACCCATTAACGGCGGCAGGGGGCAAAGAATGAGGGCGGCAATCGCCTTACAGGCACTAACGGGTAGGGGGGCGATAATATCGAGTGCCGGCAATCGCGTTATGGGCGATGACGGCGCAGGAGAGTGCAATAAGAATGAGTGGTGGCAATCGCCTACGGGCGATTAACGCGGCAGGGGCGATAAGAATGAGTGGAGGCAACGCCTTACGCGAAACGGCGGCAGGGGGGCAATAAGAATGAGTGGCGGCAATCGCCTTCAGGAGCATTAACGCGCAGGGGGAGCAATAAGAATGAGGCGGCAACGCTTCACGATTAACGCACGCAGGGGGCAATAAGAATGAGTGGCGGCCTTTACCCGCGATTAACGGCGGCAGGGGAGATAAGAATGAGTGCTGCAATCGCCTTTACGGCTTATTAAGCGGCGGCGCAGGCATTAAGAATGAGGGCTGCAATCGCCTACGGGCGATTAACGGCGGCAAGGGGCAACAGGAATGAGTGGCGGCAATCGCCTTACGGGCGATTAACCGCAGGGGGGCACAAGAATGAGTGGTGGCAGTCGCCCACGGGTGATTAACGGCGGCAGGGGGGCAATAAGAATGAGTGGTGGCAATCGCCTTACTGGCGATTAAAGTGCAGGGGCAATAGGAATGAGTGGCGGCAACGCCTTACAGGCGATTAACGGCAGCAGGGGGCAATGAGAATGAGTGGCGTGCAATAGCCTAACGGGCGATTAACGGCGGCAGGGGATGATAAGAATGAGTGGCGGTAATCGCCTTTACGGGCGATTAACGGAGGCAGGGGGCGATAAGAATGAGTGGTGGTAATCGCCTTCACGGTCGATTAACGCGGCAGGAAGGCGATAAGAATGAGTGGCGGGCAACGCTTTACCCGCGATTAATGGCGCAGGGCGGCAATATGAATGAGTGGCGGTAATCGCTTTACCCGCGATTAACGGCGGCAGGGGAGATAAGAATGAGTGGCGCCACCGCTTACAGGCGATTAAGGGCGGCAGGGGCAATAAGAATGAGTGGCGGCAATCCCTTTACGGGCGATTAACGGCGCAGAGGCGATAAGAATGAGTGGTGGTAATCGCCTTACGGTCGATTAACGGCGGAGGAAGGCTATAAGAATGAGTGGCGGTACCGCTTACCGCGCGACACGGCGGTGCAGGGCGGCAATCAGAATGAGTGCGGCAACGCCTTACCCGCGATTAACGGCCGCAGGGGGAGATAAGAATGAGTGGCGCCACCGCCTTACAGGCGATTAAGGGCGCAGTGGGGCAATAAGAATGAGTGGCGCAATCGCCTTACCCGGGCGACAACGCGGCAAGGGGGCAATAGAATTAGTGGCCGCAACGCTTACGGGTGATTAACCGCGCAAGGGGGCAATAAGAATGATACGGAATTGCCTTTACGGGCGATTAACGGGAGGGGACGTCGAATGAGGAGGACGCAATCGCGTTACGGCGATTAACGGCGGCAGGTGGGCGATAAGAATGAGTGGCGCATCGCCTTCACGGCGCGTTAACGGCGGCAGGGGCGATAAGAATGAGTGGCGGCAATTGCCTAGGGGAGATTAACTGCGGGAGGGCGATAAGAATGAGGAGCTATCGCGATGGGGCGACAAACGGCGGGAAGGGCGATAAGAATGAGTAAGGCAATACCTTTACGGGCGATTAACATTGGCAGGGGGCAATAAGAATGAGCGGCGGCAATCGTGTTACTGGCGATAAACGCGGTAGGTGGGCGACAAGAATGAGTACGGCAATAGCCTACGGGCGATTAACGGCAGGGGCAATAAGAATGAGTGGCGGCAATCGTGTTACGCAGATAAACGGCGGTAGGTGGGCGACAAGAATGAGAATGCAATCGCCTCACGGGCGATAAACGGAGGCAAAGGATAAGAAATGAGGCGGGCACCGTCGGCGGCGATACAACGCGCCGAGGGGCGATAAGAATGAGTGGCGGCACCGCCTCGGCGATTAACGCGGCAGGGGGCAATAAGAATACCGGCAACAGCCTGGCGGGCGATTAAACGCATCAGGGCCAAGAATGAGCCGCAATCGCGCCTGCGATAAACGGCAGAGGACGATGAAGAGGAGCAGCAACCTTTGCGGGAGATTGACTACGCAGGGGGCGAAAAGAATGAACGAGGGCAACGCCACCGCGATTAACAGCTGCATGGGAGCAGAAGAATGAGTGGCAGCAACGCCTTACGGGCGAATAAAGGCCGCAGGGGGCAAAAGGAATGAGCGGCAGCAACGCTTAAGGCCGACAACCGCAGGGGGGCAATAAGAATGAGGGCGTAACGCTCAAACGGCCATTAACGGCAAGCAAGGACAATAAGAATGAGGGCGCAACGCCTTATGGGTGATTAACCGCGCCAGGGGCACAATAAGAATGATTGGCGCAAACGCTTAAGGGCGATTAACGGCAGGGTGGCGATAAGAATGAGGCTGCAATCGCGTTACGGCGATTAACGCGCAAGGGGCGATAAGAATGAGTGGCGGCAATCGCCTTTGCGGGCGTTAACGGGGGCAGGGGGTGATAAGAACGAGGGCGCAACGCCTTACGCGATTAACGCGGCAGGGGGCGATAACAATGAGTGGCGGCTTTGCCCACGGGCAATTAACGGCAGGGGGCGATAAGAATGAGTGGCGGGCAATTGCGTCACGGCAATTAACGGCGGCAGGAGGGCAATAAGAATGAGTGGCAGCAATCGCCTTACGGGCGATTAACGGTGGCAGGGGGCGGCAACAATGAGTGGCGGCAATCGCCCCAATCGGGCAATTAAAGGCAGCAGGAGGGCGACAAGAATGAGTGGTGGCACCATGCACGGACAATTAACGGCGGCAGGGGGCGATAAGAATGAGGCAGGCAACGCCTTACAGGCGATTAACGGCAGCAAGGCAACAAGAACGAAACGGCGGCAATCCTCTTACGGCAATCAAGGAAGTAAAGGGACATAAGAACGAGTGCATAAACGCTCACGTACGATAAACGCGTCAGGGGCGATAAGAATGAGGACACAATAAGCCACGGGCGATTAACGGCGCAGGGGGCGATAAGAATGAATGCGGCAACCGCCTCACGGCGATTAACGCGCAGGGGCACAATAAGAATGAGGGCAGCAACGCCACGGGCGATTAAAGGCGCAGCGTCAAAAAACCACCCCCAAAACCCCAACAATAAGAATGATTGGCGGAAACGCCCACGGGCGATTAACGGCAGCAGGGCTATAAGAATGAGGAAGACAACACAATTACTGGCTACATTAACCGCAGGGCTACATAAGAATGAGTATGGCAATCACCACGGGCGATAAACGCGCAAGGGGCCATAAGAATTAGTGGCGCAACGCCTTACGGGCGATTAACGCAGGGCGACAAAAAATGAGTGTCGGCAAACACCTTTACGGGCTATCAACGGCGCAGAAAGGCGATAAGAATGAGTGACTGCAACGCCACGGGCGATTAACGGCGCAGGGTGACAATAAGAATGAGAGGCGCACGCTTCACGGAAGCGATTAGCGCAGGGGTGGATAAGATTGAGTGTACGCAACTGCCTACGGACGATTAAAGGCGGCAGGAAGCAAAGAACATAGTGTCGCACCGCCACGGCTATAAACCGCCGCAGGGGCTATAAGAATGATGTCGGCAATCAGCCCACGGCCGACTAACGCGGGGCAATAAGAATGATTGGGCACACAGCCTTACGGGCGATTAAAGGCAGCAGGAGGCCATAAGAATGAGGGCAGCACGCCTACGGGCGAAAAACGGCGGCAGGGGCCTATAAGAATGAGTGGCGTAACGCCTTACCGGCCATTAACGGCAGCAGGAGGCCAATAAGAAAAGAGGCGGCAATCGCTTGGCAGGCGATTAACGGCGGCAGGGGCGATAAGAACTGAGTAGCGCAATCTACCTACGGCGATTAACGCGCAGGGGGCAATAAGAATGAGGGCGGCAACGCCCACGGGCGCATTAACGGCTGCAGGAGCGATAAGAATGAGTGGCGGCAATCGCCTTACGGGCAATTAACGCGCAGGGGGCAATAAGAATGAGTGGCAACGCCCACGGCGATTAACGCGCAGGGTCCATAAGAATGAGTGGCCGGCAACGCCTTACGGGCGATTAATCAGCCGCAGGGGAGGCAATAAGAATGTAGTGCGTAATCGCCTTACGGGCGATTAACGGCGGCAGGGGCGATAAGAATGAGGGCGGCAATCGCCTTACTGGCGATTAACGGCGGCAGGGGGGGCGATAAGAATGAGTGGCGGCAATCCTACGGGCGATTAACGCGCAGGGGGCGATAAGAATGAGTGGCGCAACGCCCTTACGGGCGATTATTAGCGCAGGGGAGCCAATAAGAATGAGATGGCAACGCCTTACGGGCAATTAACGGCGGCAGGGGGCGATAAATCGAGGGCAAATCGCCCACGGCGACAAAGCGCAGGGGCGATAAGAATGAGTGGCATGCAATCGCCTTGGGGCGAATAACGGCGCAGGGGAACGATAAGAATGAAGTGCGGCAATCGCCTTACGGGCGACAAACGGCGGCAGCAGGACAATAAGAATGAGTGGAGGCAATCAGCCTTACGGCGATTAACGCGAAGGGGCCATAAGAATGAGTGGCGTAACCGCCTTACGGGCGATTAACGGCGGCAGGGAGGCCATATAAGAATCGAGGTATGCAATCGCCTTAAGGCGATTAACGCGCAGGGAGTGCCATAAGAATGAGGCAATCGCCTTCACGGGCGATTAACGGCGGCAGGGAAGCCATAAGAATGAGTGGCGGCAATCGCCTACGGCGATTAACGGCAGGAGGCCATAAGAATGAAGTGACGCACCGCCTCACGGGCGATTCAACTGCGCAGGGCAATAAGAATGAGTGGCGGCAATCGCCTTACGCAAAATAACGGCGTAGTGGAGCAGACAGAATGAGTGGCGCATCGCCTTACGGGCATTAACGGCGCAGGGGCCATAAGAATGAGTAGCGCAATCGCCACGGGCGATTAACGGCGCAGGGGCCATAAGAATGAGTGGCGGCAACTTTACGGGCGATTAACGGCGGCAGGGGCCATAAGAATATGGCGGCAATCGCCTTACGGGCGATTAACGGCGCAGGGGCCATAAGAATGAGTGGCGCAATCGCCCACGGGAACAACATGCAGGGGCCATATAAGAATGAGTGGCGCAACGCCTTACGGGCGATTAACGGCGCGCAGGGGCCATAAGAATGAGTGGCGGCAATCGCCTACGGGCGATTAACGGCGCAGGGGCCATAAGAATGAGTGGCGCAATCGCCTACGGGCGATTAACGCGCAGGGGGGACCATAAGAATGAGTGGCGCACGCCTTACGGGCGATTAACGCTGCAGGGGCCATAAGAATGAGTGGCGCAACCGCCTTACGGGCGATTAACGCGGCAGGGAGGCCATAAGAATGAGGGCAGGCAATCGCCTTCACGGCATTAACGCGGCAGGGGGCCATATAAGAATGATATGCACTAATGGGCGATTAACATGGGCAGGAGGCCATAAGAATGAGTGGCGCAATCGCCTTACGGCGATTAACGCGCAGGGGCAAAGAATGAGGGCGCAACGCCTTATGGGCGCATTAACGGCGCACAGGGGCCATAAGAATGAGGGCGCAACGCCTTTACGGCGATTAACGGCGGCAGGGAGCCATAAGAATGAGTGGCGCAACGCTTTACGGGCGATTAACGCGGCAGGGGCCATAAGAATGAGTGGCGGCAATCGCCTTACGGCGATTAACGCAGGGGCCATAAGAATGAGTGGCGCACCGCCTTTACGGCGATTAACGGCGGCAGGAGGCCATAAGAACGAGTGGCGGCAAATCGCCCACGGGCGATTAACGGCGGCAGGAGGCCATAAGAATGAGTGGCGGCAACGCCTACGGCGAAACCCATGCAGGGGCGATAAGAATGAGTGCCGCAACGCCTACGGGCGATTAACGCGCAGGGAGGATAAGAATGAGTGGCGGCAACGCCTTACGGGCGATTAACGGCGCAGGAGGCGTATAAGAATGAGTGGCGGCAATCGCCTTACGGGCGATTAACGGCGGCAGGGGGCCATAAGAATGAGTGGCGGCAACGCCTCCACGGGCGCATTAACGCGCAGGGAGCGCCATAAGAATGAGTGGCGCAATCGCCACGGGCGATTAACGCGGCAGGGGCCATAAGAATGAGTGGCGCAATCGCCCACGGCCATTAACGGCAGGAATACAGCAATGAGTGGGCAATCGCCCACGGGCGATCAACGGCGCAGGGGGCGATAAGAATGAGTGGCGCAACGCCCACGGGCTATTAACGCGGCAGGAGGCCATAAGAATGGAGTGGCGCACCGCCTTACGGCGATTAACGCGCAGGGCCATAAGAATGAGTGGCGGCACCGCCTTACGGGCGATTAACGGCGGCAGGGGCCATAAGAATGAGTGGCGGCAATCGCCCACGGGCGATTAACGGCAGGGGCAGGCCAAGAATGAGTGGGCGCAATCGCCTTTACGGGCGATTAACGGCGCAGGGGAAAATCAAGAACGAGTGGCGCACCGCCTTACGGGCTTAATAAATAACGCATGCAGGGGGCCATAAGAATGAGTGGCGCAACGCCTCACGGCGATTAACGGCGCAGGGCCATAAGAATGAGTGCGGCGGCAACGCCTACGGGCGATTAACGGCGGCAGGGGCCATAAGAATTATTCGGCGGCACCGCCTTACGGGCGATTAACGGCGGCAGGGGGCCATAAGAATGAGTGGCGGCAATCGCCTACGGCGATTAAATGCGGCAGGGAGGCCATAAGAATGAGTGGCGGGAACGCTTCACGGGCAATTAACGGCGGCAGGGAGGCCATAAGAATGAAGTGGCGGCAATCGCCCACGCACATGATTAACTACGCAGGGGCCATAAGAATGAGTGGCGGCACCGCCTTCACGCATTAACGCGCAGGGGCTATATAAGAATGAGGGCGCACGCATTACGGGCGATTAACGGCGGCAGGAGGCCATAAGAATGAGGGCGGCAATCGCCTACGCCGATTAACGGCGGCAGGAGGCTATAAGAATGAGTGGCGGCACCGCCACGGGCGATTAACGCGCAGGGGGGCCATAAGAATGAGTGGCGCAATCGCCTTACCGGCGATTAACGCGGCAGGGGCCATAAGAATGAGTGGCGCAACGCCTTACGGGCGATTAACGGCGCAGAGGGGCCATAAGAATGAGTGGCGCAACGCTCACGGGCTTATTAACCGGCGCAGGGAGGCCATAAGAATGAGTGGGCGCACCGCCTTACGGGCGATTAACGCGGCAGGGGCCATAAGAATGAGGGCGCAACGCTTTACGGGCACGATTAACGCGCAAGGGGCCATAAGAATGAGGGCGTAATCGCCTGGCGCATTAACGGCGTAGGGGGCCATAAGAATGAAGGGCGGCAATCGCCTTACGGCGATTAACGGCGCAGAGCAATAAGAAAAAGTGGCGCAACGCCTACGGGCGCATTAACGGCGCAGGGGCTATAAGAATGAGTGGCGCATCGCCTTACGGGCGATTAACGCCGCAGGGGCTATTAGAATGAGTGGCGTAATCGGCCTCTACGGGCGATTAACGCGCGCAGGAGGCCATAAGAATGAGTATGCAATCGCCTACGGCGATTAACACGCAGGGGGCCATAAGAATGAGTGGCGGCAACCGCCTTACGGGCGATTAACGGAGGCAGGGGGGCTATAAGAATGAGTGGCACCGCCTTGCGGCGATTAACGGCTAAATATAAGAATGAGTGGCGCAACGCCTTACGGGCGATTAACGGCGGCAGGGGCCATAAGAATGAGTGGCGAAATCGGCCTTTACGGGCGATTAACGGCGCAGGGAGGCCATAAGAATGATGGCGCAACGCTCACGGGCGATTAACGCGCAGGGGCCATAGAAAAATGAGTGGCGCAACAGCCCCACGGGCGATTAACCAGGCAGGGGCCATAAGAATGAGTGGCTGCACCGCCTTACGGGCGATTAACCCGGCAGGGGCCATAAGAAAGTGGCCTAACGCCTACGGGCGATTAACGGCGCAGGAGGCGATAAGAATGAGTAGCGCAACGCCTCTACGGGCTTATTAATGGCGCAGGGGCCATAAGAATGAGACGCAATCAGCCTTTATGGGCGATTAACGGCGGCAGGGAGGCAAACATAAGAATGAGGGCGCAATCACCTACGGGCGATTAACGGCCGCAGGGGCAAGAATCGAGTGGCGCAACCGCCTTACGGGCGATTAACGCGCTGGGGGCGATAAGAATGAGGGCGCAAGCAACGCCCCACGGGCTAATAACAGCGAAAAATATAAGAATGAGTGGCGCAACGCCTTACGCATACAAACGCGCAGAGGGCCATAAGAATGAGTGGCGCAACGCCTTTGGCGCATTAACCACGCAGTAAATATAAGAATGAGTGGCGAAACGCCTTTACGGGCGAACATTAACGGCAGCAGGAGGCCATAAGAATGAGTGGCGCAACCGCCTTACGGCTATTAACGGCAGCAGGGCCATAAGAACGAGGGCGGCACGCCTTACGGGCATTAACGGCGGCAGGAGGCTATAAGAACGAGGGCGCACGCCTTTACGGGCCGCATTAACGCGCAAGGAGACCATAAGAATAATGGCGCAACGCCTTTACGGCGATTAACGGCTGCGGTGGAAACAAGAACGAAGTGGCGCAATCGCCTTACGGCTTAACGGCCGCAGGGGCCATAAGAATGAGTGGCGGCAATCGCCTTATCGGCGATTAACGGCGTGGGGCCAAGGCGAATGAGTGGCGCACCGCCTTACGGCGATTAACGGTGGCAGGGGCTATAAGAATGAGTGGCGCCAATCGCCTTACGGGCGATTAACGGGCGCAAGGAGGGCCATAAGAATGAGTGGCGGCACCGCATGGCGACGAATAAGGCAGTAAAATACAAGAATGGCGGCAATCGCCTTTATGGGCGATTAACGGCGCAGGAGGCCATAAGAATGAGTGGCTGCAACGCCTTCACGGGCCATTGCTGCAAGGGAGCAATACGCAACCGAACGAAGTACACCAA
>NW_024744929.1:0-7703 GCF_018991925.1 Homarus americanus
TGTGTGGTCTTGTTCTCCCTGATGCTGGACCTACACCCTCCCTCCTGTGTGGTCTTGTTCCCTGATGCCCTACACCCTCCCTCCTGATGCTGGACCTATGCTGGTGGTCTTGTTCTCCCTGATGCTGGACTCCCTCCTGTGTGGTTCTTGTGCTGGACCTACTGTGTGGTCTTGTTCTCCCTGATGCTGGACCTACGCCCTCCCTCCTGTGTGGTCTTGTTCTCCCTGATGCTGGACCTACACCCTCCCTCCTGTGTGGTCTTGTTCTCCCTGATGCTGGACCTACACCCTCCCTCCTGTGTGGTCTTGTTCTCCCTGATGCTGGACCTACACCCTCCCTCCTGTGTGGTCTTGTTCACCTGATGCTGGACCTACACCCTCCCTCCTGTGTGGTCTTGTTCACCCTGATGCTGGACCTACACCCTCCCTCCTGTGTGGTCTTGTTCTCCCTGATGCTGGACCTACACCCTCCCTCCTGTGTGGTCTTGTTCACCCTGATGCTGGACCTACACCCTCCCTCCTGTGTCTTGTTCTCCCTGATGCTGGACCTACACCCTCCCTCCTGTGTGGTCTTGTTCTCCCTGATGCTGGACCTACACCCTCCCTCCTGTGTGGTCTTGTTCACCCTGATGCTGGACCTACACCCTCCCTCCTGTGTGGTCTTGTTCTCCCTGATGCTGGACCTACACCCTCCCTCCTGTGTGGTCTTGTTCTCCTGATGCTGGACCTACACCCTCCCTCCTGTGTGGTCTTGTTCACCCTGCTGGACCTACACCCTCCCTCCTTGTTCACCCTGATGCTGGAACTCCCTCCTGTGTGGTCTTGTTCTCCCTGATGCTGGACCTACACCCTCCCTCCTGTGTGGTCTTGTTCACCCTGATGCTGGACCTACGCCCTCCCTCCTGTGTGGTCTTGTTCACCCTGATGCTGGACCTACACCCTCCTTCCTGTGTGGTCTTGTTCACCCTGATGCTGGACCTACACCCTCCCTCCTGTGTGGTCTTGTTCTCCCTGATGCTGGACCTACACCCTCCCTCCTGTGTGGTCTTGTTCTCCCTGATGCTGGACCTACACCCTCCCTCCTGTGTGGTCTTGTTCTCCTGATGCTGGACCTACACCCTCCCTCCTGTGTGGTCTTGTTCTCCCTGATGCTGGACCTACGCCCTCCCTCCTGTGTGGTCTTGTTCACCCTGATGCTGGACCTACACCCTCCCTCCTGTGTCGTCTTGTTCACCCTGATGCTGGACCTACGCCCTCCCTCCTGTGTGGTCTTGTTCTCCCTGATGCTGGACCTACACCCTCCCTCCTGTGTGGTCTTGTTCTCCCTGATGCTGGACCTACACCTCCCTCCTGTGTGGTCTTGTTCACCTGTGCTGACCTACACCCTCCCTCCTGTGTGGTGCTTGTCCTGATGCCAGACACCAGACCCTCCCCTCCCCTGTGTGGTCTTGTTCACCCTGATGCTTGGCCTACTCCCTCCCCTGTGTCGTCTTGTTTCTCCCTGATGCTGACCTACATCCTTCCCTCTCCTTGGTCTTGTTTCTCTCCCTGATGCTGAGCCTGCCCTCCCCTCCTGTGTGGTGCCTTATTCCCTGATGCTGGATTTCCTCCCTCCCTGTGTGGTCTGTTCACTGATGCTGGAGCCACACTCCTCCTCCTGTGTGTCTTGTTCACCTGATGCTGGGCCTGCCCTCCCTCCCATGTGGTCTTGTTCACCTGATGGGACCTACCCCCCCTCCTGTGTGGTCTTGTTCTCCTGATGCTGGACCTACACCTCCCTCCTGTGTGTGTTTGTTTTCCTCATTGCAGACCTACGCCCTCCCTCCTGTGTGGTCTTGTTCACCTGATGCTGGACTTCCCCCCCTCCCCTGTGTCGGTCTTGTTCTCCTGATGCTGAACCTCACCTCCCTCCTGTGTGGTCTCTGTTCTGATGCTGAGCCTACCCCTCCCTTCCTGTGTGGTCTTGTTCACTGATGTTGGCTCTCCCTCCCTGTGTGAGTCTTGTTGCCCTGATGCTGGACCCTACCTCCCTCCTGTGTGTCTTGTTCTCCCTGTGCTAGACCTGCCTCCTCTGTGTGGTCTTGTTCACCTCTGATGCTGGACTCTGCACCTCCTCCTGGTCTTGTTCTTCAGTGGACCTGCACTCCCCTCTGTGTGGTGTGTTCTCTGATGCTGGACTGCACTCCCCTCCTGTGTGGTCTTGTTCTCACTATGCAGACCTACACCCTCCCTCCTGTGTGGTGTGTGTTCACCCCTGATGCTGAGCCACCGCCCTCCCTCCTGTGTGGTCTTCACCTGATGCTGGGCTTCTACCCCTCCCTCCCTGTGTGGTCTTTGCTACCCTGATGCTGGGACTACATGCCCTCCCCTCCTGTGTGGTCTTGTTTTACCTGTGCTGAGCCTACGCCTCCCTCTGTCTTGTCTCCTGATGCTGGACCTGCCCTCCCTCCTGTGGTCTTGTTCATCCTGATGTTGGATACAGCCTCTCTGTGTGGTCTTGTTCTCCTTTGCTGTGGTTACCTTCCTCTGTGTCTCTTGTTCTCACGTGCTGGACCTGCATGCTCTCCTGTGTGGTGCCTTCCTGATGCTGGACTCACACCTCCTCCTGTGTGTCTTGTTCACTCAATGCTGACTTCACCTCCCCTCCTGTGTGTCTTGTTCCCTGATGCTGGGCCTACACCCTCTCCCTGTCTGTCTTGTTCTGATGCTGGGCCTACGCCTCCCTCCCATGTGTGTGTTCACCTGATGCTGAGCCTCCTCTGTGTGGTCTTGTTCCTGATGTTGAGCCTGCCCTCCCTCCTGTGTGTGTTCACCTGTTGGACTCACTCTACTCTGTGTGGTCTTGTTCACCTGATGCTGACCTACGCCTCCCTCCTGTGTGTGTTCTTGTTGCCCTGATGCTGACTACACCTCCCTCTCTGTGTGGTCTTGTTTCCCTGATGCTGAGCCTACGCCTTCCTCCTGTGTGAAATGCCTTCCACACAATGCTGGAGCCTACCTCCCTCTGTGTGGTCCTTCTGTGCTGAGCCTGCCCTCCCTCCTATGTGTCCTTCACCCCAATGCAGACACCACCCTCCCTCCTGTGTGGTCTTGTTACACACCTGATACCCAGGCCTACACCCTCCCTCCCTGTGTGGTCTTGTTCACTGTGCACAGACCTTCTCCCTCCCTGTGTCGTCTCTTGTTATAAATGCTGGGCCTCCACCTCCCTCCTGTGTCGTCTTGTTCTCCTCCTGCTGGACCTCTGGCCTCCTCCTGTGTGGTCTTGTTTCACCCTGATGCTGGGACCTCCCTCTGTATTGGCATTTGTCGTGCTGGACCTGCCTCACTCCTGTGTGGTCTTGTTATAAATACTGGGCCCACCTCACACTCTGTAGCATGCATTTCTGTCTTTACCCTCCCCTCCCCTGTGTGTGGTCTTCCTTCACCAATGCTGGGCTCTACCTCCCTCCTGTGTGTGTGTTCACACAATGCTGAACACCACACCTCCCTCCTATGTCATCTTGTTCTCCCTGATGCTGAGCCTACCTCCCTCTGTGTGGTCTTGTGCTAGACCTACCCCTCCCTCCCCTGTGTGTGCCTTCACACAATGCTGGAGCCCCTGCCCTCCCTCCTGTGTCATCTTCCTTCCTCCCCTGATGCAGAGCCTACCTCTCTGGCTGTCTTGTTCTCACAATGCTGGGCCTACCTCCTCCTGTGTGGTCTTGTGTTCCTGATGCTGGATACCTGTCCTTCCCTCATGTGTTCTTGTTCACCCTGTGCATTTTACCCTACCTCCTTGTATGTAATGCTTTTTCTCTCTGATACTGGGCCTACTTCTGTGTGTGTTCTGTGCTGGGCCTCTCCCTCCCTCTCCTGTGTGGTCTTGGATTACCCCTATGCTGGCCTACCTCCCTCTGTCTTGGTCTTGTTTCTGTGCAAGTACCTCCCTCCCTGTAGTGTGTGATGTTGCAGAATGCTGTTCTCCCTCCCTATGTGGTCTTGTTTTGTGTGAGCCTACCTCTCCTGTGTTCTTTTACTTTGCCTCTCCCTGTGTCGTCTTGTTTCTCCTTGTGCTGGAGCTGCACCTCTCTGTGTGGTCTTGTTCTCTGTGCTGGGCCTGTACCTCACTCCTGTGTGTGTCTTGTTCTCTGATGCTGGGCATACCTCCCTCTGTGTGGTCTTGTTCTCCTGTTCTGGCCTACACTCTCCCTCCTGTGTGGTCTTGTTCACTAATGCTGGCTTACCTTTGTCTTGGTCTTATTTGCCTGATTCTGAATGTTTCTTCTCCTCTGTGTGGTCTTGTTTCTTGTTGCCTGCCTCTCCTGTGTGTCTTGTTCTCCCCTCCCCTTCCCTGGTGTTTGCTTGCCTCCTGTGTGTGTGTCTTGTTTCCTCTGTAATGGCCTCCTCCCTCATGTGTGGTGTGTTCTCTGTTTGACCTACCTCCCTCCTGTGTGTTCTTGTCTTATGTGGGCCTGCCTCCCTGTCTGTGTGTCTGGTGTGAGCCTACACCTCCTGTGTCTGTAGTCTTGTTCACCCCTGGTCTTTGAACTTCCCCTCTCCCTCCTGTGTGGTCTTGTTTCGACTATGCTGAGCCTACCTCCCTCTGTGTGTCTTCTGCCTGATGCTGAGCCTCACCACCTCCCTCCCTGTGTCTTGTTCACCCCTGATACTGGCCTACCTCCCCTCCGTGTGTCTTCTTGTTCCCTGATGCTGAGCCTTCCACCCCTCCCTCCCTGTGTGTCTTGTTCTCCCTGATGCAAACCTACACCCCTCCTCCTGTGTGTCTTGTTCTACCTGATGCTGATCTCGCCTCCTCCTGTGGTCTTGTTCTCCTGATGCAGGCCTCACCTCCCTCTGTGTGTCTTGTTCTCCTGATACTGGACCCTACACTCTCCTCCTGTGTTGTGCTTGTTCTCTGATATGACCTACACCTCCTCCCTCCTATGTCATCTTATTTCACCCTGATACTGAACCCCCTCCCTCCCTGTCCTTGTCCACCCTATTCTGTGCCTACCCTCCCTCCCTGTTCTTGTGTTCTCCCTGATGCTGAGCCTACACCTCCCTCCTGTGTGGTCTTGTTCACCTGATGCTGTGCCTCCCTCCCTGTGTGTGCTTGTTTGCCCTGATGCTGTGCCTACACCCTCTCCTCCTGTGTGGTCTTGTTTGCCTGATGCTGGGCCTGCACCCTCCCTCCTGTGTGTCTTGTTCTCCTGATGCACCCAGACCTGCCTCCCTCCTGTGTGGTCTTGTTCTCCTGATGCTGGACCTACGCCCTCCTCCTGTGTGGTCTTGTTCACCTGATGCTGGTTCGCCTCCCTCTGTGGTCTTGGTTCTCCTGATGCTGGTTACCTCCCTCCCTGTGTCTTGTTCACAATGCTGGGCCTACCCTCCCTCTGTGTTGTCTTGTTTGAAGTTCCTCATCATGTGTGTCGTTGTGCCTTTAGTTGTTTATCGCCTTTGAAGTGGTTTAACGCCATTTGGGTGGTTTGTGCGGTGGCGTGGCTTTGTGGTGGGGGCGCAGTGGTGGTGGGGCTGTGGTGTTGCTGTGGTGGGGCGGTATGTCAGTGGATGTGGTGGGGCTGTGGTGGGTCAGTGGTTGTGGTCGGGCTGTCTTGGTGGCGCAGTTACAGTGGTGCTGGCTAATTGCAGTGGTGATGGTGGTGTGGCGGCGGTCGGGCAGTGGATGTGGTGGGGCATTGATGGTGGCGCGGTGGTGGTGGTGCAGTGGTGTGGTGGGGCTGTGGTGGTGGTGCAGTTGCAGTGGTGGGGCTGTGGTGGTGGTGCAGTTGCAGTGGGGGTGGGGCAGTGGCTGTGGTGGGGCTATGGTGGTAGCGCGTTTGCAGTGGTGGTGGCGGTCAGTGGTTCTGGTGGGGTAGTGGTGTGGCGGCGGTTGTGGTGGGACAGTGGTGGTGGTGAGTCAGTGACGGAGCAGTAGTGGTGGTGGGGCGGCGGAGCAGTGGTGGGGCCGTTGCCTAGCAATGGTGGTGGGGCAGTGGTGGTGGTGGGTCAGTGGTTGTGGTAGGGCAGTGGCTGTGTTGGGGCAGTGGCTGTGGTGTGGAGTCAGTGGCTCCGGTGGTGCTGTGGTTGTGGCGCAGTTGCAGTGGTGGTTGTGATGGATCTGTGGCCATTTAACGTTAGTTTAACGCCATTTAACATTAGTTTAACGTCATTTAACCTTAATTAAACGACATTTAACGTTAGTTTAACGCCATTTAACATTAGTTTAACGATATTTAACCTTAATTAAACGCCATTTAACGTTAGTTTAACGGCATTTAACGTTAGTTTAACGGCATTTAACGTTAGTTTAACTACATTTAACGTTAGTTTAACGTCATCTAATGTTAGTTTAACGTCATCTAACGTTAGTTTAACGTCATTTAACGTTAGTTTAACGCCATTTAACGTTAGTTTAACGCCATTTACCGTTAGGTTAACGCCATTTAACAATAGTTTAACGTCATAAAACCTTTATTAAACGCCATTTAACGTTAGTTTAACGTCATTTAACCTTAATTAAACGCCATTTAACGTCAGTTTAACGCCATTTAACGTTAGTTTAACGCCATTTAACGTTAGTTTAACGCCATTTAACGTTAGTTTAACGCCATTTAACGTTAGTTTAATGCCATTTAACGATAGTTTAACGCCATTTAACGTTAGTTTAACGCCATTTAACGTTAGTTTAACGTCATTTAACGTTAGTTTAACTCCATTTACCGTTAGTTTAACGCCATTTAACCTTAATTAAACGCCATTTAACGTTAGTTTAACGCCATTTAACGTTAGTTTAACGCCATTTAACATTAGTTTAACGCCATTTAACGTTAGTTTAACGCCATTTAACATTAGTTTAACGTCATTTAACCTTAATTAAACGCCATTTAGCGTTAGTTTAACGCCATTTAACATTAGTTTAACGATATTTAACCTTAATTAAACGCCATTTAACGTTAGTTTAACGCCATTTAAAGGTTAGTTTAACGCCATTTAACGTTAGTTTAACGCCATTTAACGTTATTAGTTTAACGTCATTTAACGATAGTTTAACGCCATTTAACTTTAGTTTAACGCCATTTAACGTTAGTTTAACGCCATTTAACGTTAGTTTAACGCTATTTAACATTAGTTTAACGTCATTTAACCTTAATTAAACGCCATTTAACGTTAGTTTAACGCCATTTAACGTTAGTTTAACGCCATTTAGCGTTAGTTTGGTATTGGGTCATAAACGCCATTTTAACGTTGGTTGCTTGCCATTTCGTTAGTTTTGCGCATTTAACGTTGAGTTTGCCATTTAACGTTGGTTTGTGCCATTTAACGTTAGTTTAACGCCATTTAACGTTAGTTTAACATGTTTAACGTTGGTTTAACGTCATTTAACGTTAGTTGCTCCATTACCGTTGGTTTAACGTTTAACATTAATTAAACGCGTTTAACGTTGGTTGTATGCATTTAAGTTGGTTTAACGCCATTTAACGTTAGTTTCGCCATTTAACGTTAGTTTAACGCCATTTTGCGTTACTTTAACGCCGTTTTAACGTTAGTTTAACGTCATTTAACCTTAATTAAACGTTATTTGCTTTGGTTTACGCCGTTTAACGTGATTTGCGCCATTTATCGTTAGTTTAGCTTCATTTAACGTTAATTTAACGCTGTTTAACGTTAGTTTAACTCATTTAACGTTGGTTTAACAATTTAACGTTAATTAACGCCATTTT
>NW_024744930.1:0-23785 GCF_018991925.1 Homarus americanus
TGCAATATAACACAAATATACTGAAATTTAACACATATACTGAAATATTACATGTATACTGCAAATAACACAAATATACTGAAATATAACACAAATATACAGAAATATAAGAAATATACTGCAATATAGCACGAATATACTGAAATATAATGCAAATAAACTAATATATTACACAAAAATATAATGAAATATTAAACAAATATACTGAAATATAACAAATATACTGAAATATAACAGATATACTGAAATATAAGAAATATACTGCAATATAACACAAATATACTAAAATATAACACAAATATACTGACATATAACACAAATATACTGAAATATAAGAAATATACTGACATCTAACACAAATATACTGAAATGTAAGAAATATACTGCAATATAACACAAATATGCTGTGTTACGAACCACGCCATCAATTGTCATGATCTACCTACCCAGCACTACGAACCACACCATCTATTGTCCTGATCTACCTACCCAGCACCACGAGCAACGCCATCTAGGGACGAAACCCGAGTATGATTAGTCTTAGTTACCACTCCGGGATTTCCCTTCTCCATATCCTGGTTGTTGCGTCACCTCCTCCAAGTCTTCCTCAACAGATCCAGATCGAGGAAAGTTCAGTTCACTCTGGGAAGTGACCACAGGATCACCTATCCTGGAAACCTACGGCACAGTGACTACTGTAGGGTTTCGTGATATTAAGTTGTCTAGCACTCAGGATGGATGGAAACTCTAAGGTGGTGGTTTTCTTATATAATATAAGTTATATGGTAGACAGTCTGGTGCTGGAGATGCCGTGTGGTGAGGAGCTGCTCAGTAGACACGCCTGGTGAGAGTAGCTTGCTGGAAGGAGGAGATGTGCAGGAGCTTCTCAAGTAGGAGAAGATGTTGCCTGTTGTTGGCCTCCAGGTTGAATGAGAATGTGGACAGCAGGAGCTTGCTTGGGAGGAGGTGTTGCGTGTTCAGGAACCGAGGCCAGAATAAGAGAGCTGGTTGGTGAGGACGCTCAGAGAAGGACAGCTGGTGGGTCGCCATGCTCGCCAGCGGGAGCGAGGACTGCCAGGCAGGCGGAGGAGAAGCGAGGGCCACCAGGCAGCGGCGGAGGAGGAGGTGTTGCATGTTCAGGAACTGAGGCCAGAATGAATTTCAATGGAGAGACAGAGCTTATATACACAGCCGCCGGAAGTAAATCCGTGGGAAGTCGCCGGTTTCTTGACTCCGTTGCTAGGGAAGACGTGGCTGGTTGCTAGGATACTGTGGCATCTGGTGACGCCCCCCCTGGGCCGCTCGTTTGGTTGCTAGGATACTGTGGCATTGGAATGCGGCTACGCAGTTGTAGGGGAGACGTCCACTACAATACTCCCCCTTCCCTCCAGGCGGTGTAGGAGACTTGTTGTCTGCAGAGTTGCTTAGCACATGTGAGGCAGAACGGGCGGTGCATGCCTCATGTGAGACAACGGCGATGGCGTGGATGAGCCTGTCGCTGGATACAACTGTCTATATACACACTATCTGTCGGAGGAGAGAGGGAGAAAAAGGGTGTGTGGAGGCGATGAATGTTGTGCTTCCCTCATGAATGGTACAGAGTCGTCAGATGCGCCTGCTGAGGTGTGTGGGCCTGGGTCAGGAGCAGGGGCTGCGTCAGCAGAAGCGGATGAGGGCTCGTGACAGCAGCTGGGTCCACGACAGCAGCAGGGTGCAGGACATTAGCAGGGAGTACCTGAGGGAGAAAAGAGGGGTGTGTGGAGATAGAAGCCTCACGGCAGGTACAGAGTCGCTGTGATGCGCCTGCTGGGGTGTGTGGGCCTGGGTCAGGAGCAAGGGCTGCGTCAGCAGAAGCGGATGAGGGCTCGTGACAGCAGCTGGGTCCACGACAGCAGCAGGGTGCAGGACATTAGCAGGGAGTACCTGAGGGAGAAAAGAGGGGTGTGTGGGTCCGCACTCAGGAACAGAGGCCGCGTCAGGGGCGTCAGGGGCGGCAGGGGTTACTGCTGGGCCGGGTTCGGCGTCTGAGGCAGGACGGGTGTGCTGGGGTAGGTAGGATGTGGTGCTTGGGGCAGGAAGAGGAGCTGGTGTCTGCTTAGAGTAGCAGAGCTGCTTCTGTGTGGATAAGCCAGTCTTCTATGCTGCTTGAAGACTGGGAGCGTGATCAGTTTCTCCTCCATCCTGTGTGAGTGCGAATCTCCGGGAGTCACCATTTGTAGGGTTTCGTGATAAGCCAGTCTTCTATGCTGCTTGAAGACTGGGAGCGTGATCAGTTTCTCCTCCATCCTGTGTGAGTGCGAATCTCCGGGAGTCACCATTTGTAGGGTTTCGTGATAAGCCAGTCTTCTATGCTGCTTGAAGACTGGGAGCGTGATCAGTTTCTCCTCCATCCTGTGTGAGTGCGAATCTCCGGGAGTCACCATTTGTAGGGTTTCGTGATATAATGTTGTCTAGCACTCAGGATGGATGGAAACTCTAAGGTGGTTTTCTTATATAATATAAGTTATATGGTAGACAGTCTGGTGCTGGAGGTGCCGTGTGGTGAGGAGCTGCTCAGTAGAGACGTTCGGTGAGTAGCGTGTTGAAGGAGGTAGATGTGCAGGAGCTTCGTTAGAGAAGATGTTGCCTGTTGCTGGCCTCCAGGTTGAATGAGAACGGGACAGCGAGGAGCTTGCTTGGAGGAGGTGTTGCGTGTTCAGGAACCGAGAGCAGAATAAGAGAGCTGGTTGGTGAGGACGCTCAGAGAAGGACAGCTGGTGGGTCGCCATGCTCGCCGGCGGGAGCGAGGACCGCCAGGCAGGCGGAGGAGAAGCGAGGGCCGCCAGGCAGCGGCGGAGGAGGAGGTGTTGCGTGTTCAAGAAGAGAGGCCAGAATGAATCTCAATGGACTGGTATTGGGGATTGCTGGCCACTTCGCCATTGGGCTATTTCGGCCGAAGCTGATGTCTTCTTTCTTCTTCTAATCTTGGTCTTCTTTCTTGCTACAACTAATCTGATGTTCTTGTTTCTTCTTTTCTTGTTATTCTTGTGTTCTTCTTGTTCTTGGTATTTTGGTTTCTTCTTTCTTCTTGTTTTATTTGGGATGAATTATGGTATGAGTGAGTGATATGATAGTGAGTTACTGACAGACCAGATGAAATGGCCGGTCAGGTGACTAGTTTCTCTGTGATTTTTTTTTTATTTTTTATTTTTTTTTATTTTTTTTTTGTCTTTTGTAGCCCGTGTCTTTTTGTTTGAATATGTGTTGGTGGCTGTCAGTTTAACTTGGTATATGTGCGTGTTGTATGTAAGAAAGGTTTGTGATGTGTCTCTCATGTTGTATGTTTAAATTTTTTTTTTATTCATTTTTATTTGCTTTAGGGCATGGTTAGATACATATTATAAATATAAAAAGAGTTCATGCGTGTGTCAATCACAACATGCCGATAAGATGGGTCTCCTTGAGGAAGATTATTACAGCGTCACTTATGGTGACATCATCTTGCAATATATTGGGTACAGTCAGCACGAAGCCTCGCTCGGCAGCTAGCATCACCAGCTGCCGGCGTTCTGGTTCGTACTGGCTGCACTCCGTCAGAATGTGTCGGATAGAAAGAATTTTGTTGCACGTGGCACAGATAGGTGGAAAGGAGTTGTCTAAATAGGCTTTTAGGTGGGTCAAATGGGTACAGTTCAACCTTAGTCTGGCGAGAACCACCTCTTCCCTCCTATTCTTTCTGTATGCTGAAAGCCAGTTTCCTATGTTAGTCTTCCAGTTGTTGTGAAGATCTAACCTCGTCCAATCAAGTTGCCACTTCCCTGTTGTATATGTCTTCCCCAAGGAGAGACACGACTGACGCTCCCAGGGTACATTGGTTGTCTCCCCGAGACCCACAGTCGCTTTTGCTAGTTTGTCTGCCTGTTCATTGCCCCAAATGTTGCAATGCCCAGGCACCCATATCAGCACAATATTCTTGGCACACTCATGTAGTTTATTAATAATGTTGCCCTGTATCTCATTGCTGGTAGTATCACCACCTTGAATTGCTTTAAGAGCTGACATGGAATCTGAAATGACAGCAACATCATTGACATCGCTTGTTATTGCAATGTCAATGGCTCTACTTATTGCAAACATCTCTGCAGTGAATATGGTTGTATGCCGCGGCAGGCGGGAGCTCCACTCCCCGTCTCTGCTCCAGATACCGGCTCCAACGTTGTCGTCAGTCTTGGAGCCGTCGGTGTACACGTGAGTATAGGCGCTATATCCTTCCAGAAATTGATAGAAAAGTTGCCTCAGGAGCTCAGGATGAAGGTCATTCTTCGCTCCCGGAAGCCACGATGTTTCCACATGGAAGTTGGGGTTCTCCCATGGCGGACACAACGGTGGAACGTATCTATCAACGTCTTCGAAATGGATACCAGCACCCTGGCACAAGGTCTGGAGGCGGACAACCGAGGACGGGGACCTACGCAGCTGCAGGAAACGGAATTTAGCAACAGCACACCAACCTGGGTGGCCTGTGCCGCGCCTCCTAGCCGCACTCAACCCGTACCTTAGCGTCAACATGTCCCTCCTGATGTGGAGTGGAGGGATATGGGCCTCCACCTCTAGTCTTTCTACACGTGTACACCTGTAAGCACCCAGACATAGACGAAGGCATTGGTTCTGTATTCTGGTCAGCTTTGCGAGTGTGGTGTCGCATGCAGAAGCATACAACTGGCATCCATAGTCAAGTTTTGATCTGATCAGGGTCTTATACACCATTAATAAAGATTTCCTATCGGCTCCCCATGTAGTACCTAATAAAACTTTCAGGATGTTTGTGACTTTAAGACATCTACTTTCAAGCTCGTTAATGTGGTTTTTCCACGTTAATTTCCGGTCAAAATGAACACCGAGAAATTTTACTGAAGTCTGAAATTTAATAGGAGTATCATTTAATTTTAATACTGGATTATTAATGTTACGTTTCTTAGTGAAGACTACTCCTACTGTCTTCTCAACTGAAAACCAAAATCCCCATTGTATTGCCCACTGTTCAGCGGCTTTTAGGCCGGTTTGCACCCTTTGTGCAGATAGTCTCTCGACCCGAGAGGAGCGCCAGATTGCGCAATCGTCAGCAAACAAGGAGAATTTGAGGTAACTTAAGCTGGGGGCTGGTGATAGGAAATAATTAATCATTATAAGAAATAATATTGGGCCCAAAACGCTGCCTTGTGGAACTCCGTTTTCTAGGACAAATGTGTCTGATTTTACGTTACCTTTTAATTTGACGGAAAAAGTCCTGTCTTGCAAAAAATTTCTAATGAAAATTGACAAATTACCTCTCAGACCCAAGGCGTGGAGCTTCACCATGAGGCCAGTCCGCCATGTCATGTCGAAAGCTTTTTCTATGTCTAGGAATACTGCAATTAGTGTTTCTTTACTGCAAAGAGCTTTTGAGATGTCAGTTTCAAGACTTATTAAATGATCTAGAGTGCTTCTACCTTGGCGGAAACCACACTGTCGATCATTCAATAAGTTGTTACTTTCCAAAAAATACATTAGCCTACGCTTTATCATACGTTCCATGACCTTACACAGACAGTTTGTGAGCGAAATCGGACGGAATGAGTTGGTGTTGGTAGGGCATTTGTCCCTCTTCGGGATCGGTACGACATGGGCAAAGTGCCATGAGTTTGGAAACGTTCTAGACGTCCAGATCTCATTGTACACTTCTAGCAATTTGTCCAGGTTTCCCTGGTCAAGGTGCTTAATCATCTCGTATCGTATACCGTCAGGTCCAGGAGTAGAGCCCTTGCCCTTATTTAAAGCAAAGGAAAGTTCCTCTGGGGAAAATGCTCGATTGTAGTCCTGTTCGTCCCCGTTCTCGAAGTCGAGATGCACGAGCTCGGCACGATCACGGAACACGCCGAAGCGTGGATCATGATTGGTGGAGCTACTGGCATCTGCGAACTTCTGGCCTAGGGCGTTGGCAATGGCCTGGGGTTCGTCGAGAAGCCGCCCTCCACTACTCACCTGTGGGATAAAAGTCCTTCCTCCTTTTGATCTGACCCGGTTTATAGCCGACCATACCTCAGAGGAAGGGGTATCCTTGTTAATAGTGGAGACGAATGCCCGCCAAGACTCTCTCTTGCACTCCCTGAGAACCCTCCTAGCCTTAGCTCTAGCTTTTTTATATTCAATTAAGTTTTCAAGAGATGGAATTCTGTTGAATAAACGGCATCGCCTATTTCGCTCACAAACCACTCGTCGGCAGTCTGGTGTCCACCATGGAACTCCAGGCCTGTGGGTTGTTGCAGAAGTCTTAGGAATTGTTAAATCTGCTGCGTGTATTATAGCTTGTTCTATGTGTGACATTTTGGTGATGATGTCTTCTCCAATGGTGTCTATACGAACGGCTCCGGAGTATGCCCCCCAGTCTGCTTTCCTAAGGTTGTAGCGCACCTCGGGAGTAGCCGTTGGGGCGCCACACTCATAAGAAATGCAGATCGGAAAATGGTAGCTACCCAGAGAGTCGTCGTATGTAGAAAATTTACAGTCTAATAGCAAGGAAGCATCAACTATAGAGAGATCTATAGCTGAGGCTGAGCCAAATCGTTCGTCCACTCGAGTCGCACTACCGTCATTCAGAAGAGACAAGTTGGAGTTGAGTATAGCTGCAGCCACCTGCTCTCCCCTCCCGTCACTCCGGACACTGCCCCACCGCAAATGGCGAGCATTGAGGTCGCCGAGGATCATTTTTTTCCTGGCAGTTGGTTAAATAGCTCCTCAAGCTCACCATCGTCAATGAGCCCGCCCGGAGGACAGTATAGTGAGCAGACGGCAACATAGCCAGACCGAAACTTGACTCTGCACGCCACAGCCTGCAGGTTCACGCTCAGGTTGACTCTTTGTTGGGCGAATTCACTCCTAATATATAGGGCTACCCCCCTTAGGTTGTCTCCCCTGTAGGACGTGTAGTTGTCAAATACAGGTGGGTCGTCGTGACCCGCAAGTAGCGTCTCTTGTAGGCAAAAAACGTCCGGCCGGAATAATGACTTTAGTAAATGAAATTGAGCATTTTTATTCCTAGCACCTCTGCAATTCCACTGGATGATATTGAATTTTAAGTCTGAGAGTTGATATGGTCAGCGTTTTGGGTTTTGTTTTTCTTTGCTCTGGTTTCTGGGGGGGAATTGTGTGCCGGGGAAGGATCCCTCGCATCACATGAGCAGTCTCCCGGCTCCAAAAAGCCAGTACTCTGCTCGGCAGGGGCTCCCTGCCCCCGGTGTGTTTCAACAATGCGAAACACTGGTTGTGGTGAAGAGTCTCTTGTCGTGCTTTCGATAGAAAGCGACCTTTTCCTTACTTGGGGGTAGACAAGGTTGACAGTCTGCTTAAGTTTTGTAGTCTCGTTTAACTTGTTTTTAGTTTTAGTCTCGTTAGTAGTCATAGTTGTCTTTGAGTTTTCGTCGTTGGCGTCTGTGGTTGGATATCCGGTGAGTGTGGAGTCAGTTTGTGTTGCAATGGTCCTGGTCTCAGTCTGTGTTCCAGTGGTGCACATTTTGGGAGGTGAGGTGTTTTTGGTTACAGCGGATGCGAAGGACATTCCAGATGTTGGTGTCTGCAAGGACATCTCCACCTGCTTCCTAGCCTCCCTGTAGTCCAAATTAGTCTCTGCTCTCACTCTACTGATCTCATACTCCCTCAGGTAGGAAGGGCACTTCCTGTCTGAGGCAGCATGTTGACCCGAACAGTGGTAGCATTTTTCCTCAGTTTGTGTGCAGTCATCTTCCCTGTGTCCGCTTTGAGCACATTTACAGCATACCTGGGTGTTACGGCAGGCCTTACCAGTGTGTCCAAACCTTTGGCAGTTGAAGCATCGCATGGGAAATGGAATGTATGTTTTCGTTTGGACTCTCTCATATCCTACCAATACATGGGTGGGCCTAACAAGTCCATCAAAAGTCAGTACAGCTGTGGTTGATCGTTTTCTTTCTCCCTCTGCGGTCCTCCTATTAAAGACGAAGGCATCGACGACTCCTTGATCTTTCATGTGGTACTTGATTTCGTCATTACTCATTCCCTGGAATTCGTAGCTGTTAACTACAGCCTTACAGGTATTGAGAAATGCTGGGATATACGGTTCAACTTTGGTTGAATGAACGGTTTTCAGATTCAAGGCGTCCCTCATTTGCTTTGTATCTTTAACAGTAACTTGGAGTTCGCCATTTCTTGTCTTTTGGACTTTCTCCACGTCCCCTATTTGATCTTTAATGGCCTTCTGGATAATGAACCCATTAATTTTGTCAAACGAGGTGGACGTGTCAACAGTCCGAAAGTGGATTACTCTGGCCTTCTCTGGTGTTATTTCAATGGTACGTCTTTGATGAATGTTTTTGTCGGTGGTCGATTCATTGTCTTTGTCTCTCAGTGGTCTTGGCAGTCTTAGGTCATTTTGATTGATCTCCCGCCTCTGCTTGTCCCTGCCTGGACGAGTAGAGGGGGGCTTGTTGTGGCCCCTCCCAGAGGGCATGGTTGGGGTGGCTGGGAACCACCCCTTAGGTACAGTTTTAATTTGTTTTTTACATGTACTGTAAATTAATTGGTGCACTAAGGTTATTGAAGGCCCTTAGTGCAGAAAAAAAAATCTTTCCTAAGGGCGACCCCCGCATAGTGGTGTGTTTGCACTATCACGGACGTCACTGCTGGATTGGCCCAGGTTTTCCCCGACCCCCACTGGATACACACAATCCCACTCTGTGAGGTGTGCACCACTGGGGGGGCTTTAGCACGAATACTGAAGTATTAAAAATCAGCAGGTGCCTCGGCCAGGGTAAGTAATAGAAAAATAATGTGAAGAGAGAAAGCTCTCCTACCACGTCAGGAAGGACAACAGTTAGCGCTTCCTCTGCAGTTGTGTGGGTCACTCACACTGACTGTGGGGAGGGAAGGCTAACATAGTCAGTCCTGTACGTTCGTGAGGTGTCAAAATTTTTTATGAAAAATGAGCTGTCACTTTTATATATATATATATATATATATATATATATATATATATATATATATATATATATATATATATATATATATATATTATATCCAATGCAGTGCTAGGGAGTTGCTGTGTGGTGAGAAGCTTGTTGAGAGAAGGTCTTGTCTGTTTGAGAGCGCTGAGTAGAATGGACTTCACGACATACATGACATGAAATGCTAGTGACAGGGGAGAAGGAGGTTCAGGGGAAGAATAAAGGGAGGTTTGAAGTGAATTTTAGGAGGAGAGAATAGGTGCAGTGGCTAAACACCGCTTGCGTGAGGGAGTATAAGTTGGAGGCAGCAGCAACTCGCCCGAACGCGGCCAGGAGGCGACAGGACAGAGTCATGCTAGCATCAGGTCAAGCGTCAGGTGCGTGTTGGGTTGGCCCATGGATTCTCAGTGCTTGGTCGGCTAGATTCTGTGTGTTGTTTTCTTGTGTGGAGGAAATGTCTTGGTATTCTTCTTAGCTTGATGTAGATTTTCTTCTAACTCTCCTCCTCTTCTTGCTCTCTTGAAGTGTCCATTTGTTCGTGTTTGGGTCTTGTTGTTCGTCTTCCTCGTGTCTTAAGTCCTCATAGGTGTGGAAGAAGTCAGAGATGGTGAGGTTGACCACGTGGGCTTCAGCTCCACGGGCCTCGTGGTGTTCTTGATTCTGTGTGGCGGGTGTCTTTTCTTGTGTTTTATTTTCTTGGTTTTTCTTTTCTGCTGGTTTTTTCTTGTCTTGGGAGCGTACAGCAAGGAGGGCCTCTTTGTAGCTCAGTTTCTTGTCGAGTCACGCCTTGGCTATCCTGCATTCCTCCTTCCATTTCGGGCAGGTCCGATCGGCGGAGGAGTGTGGGCCGCCACAGGCAGCGCATTTTTTTACTGTGTTGGGGCAGACCGTGTAGCGGTGTCCGGGTTTGCCGCACAGGGAGCAGGTGTCCTCCTGCGCCTCACACTTGTTGACAGTGTGTCCATAGTGCTGGCATTTGTAACAGCGTTTCGGTCTGCAGTAGGGCTTGACTGGCACAGTTACCCACGCCAGTTGAGCTTCCTTGGGTAGGGTGGAGTGGTGTCCGATGAGGGCAGTGGTGTCGGACAGCTTCTTCACAACTTGGAGCTGCTGCTCCTTGAGGAGCTCACTCAGCTCTGCTTTGTCCATGTGGGCAATTTCGGCGTGGGAGATTACACCCAGCTTCAAGTTGTCCCACATGTAGGCAAACATTTTAAAAGGAATGCCGTTGATGTCTGGGATCTCCGCGAGTTGAGCGGGCATGCCCATCTCGGCGAAGGTGATCTTGATGTCACCATGGAGCTTTAGGCGTTCTACCTTGGTGACCCCCACGATCCCATTAGCTTCGAAAAACTTCTGGAGAACTAGGAGGTTTAGTTTCTTGGGGCAGGTCGGCGTGTCCGGACGTATCCGCGCCACGTTAACAAACTCGTAACCGTTCATGGTGAGGGAGAGAGAGTGTCTGAAACTGGCCCTGACTGACTGATGTTGGGGATTACTGGCCTCTTCGCCATTAGGCTATTTCGGCCGAAGCTGATGTCTTCTTTCTTCTTCTAATCTTGGTCTTCTTTCTTGCTACAACTAATCTGATGTTCTTGTTTCTTCTTTTCTTGTTATTCTTGTGTTCTTCTTGTTCTTGGTATTTTGGTTACTTCTTTCTTCTTGTTGTTTTATTTGGGATGAATTATGGTATGAGTGAGTGATATGATGGTGAGTTACTGATGGTGAGTTACTGACAGACCAGATGAAATGGCCGGTCAGGTGACTAGTTTCTCTGTGATTTTTTAAAAAATTTTTTTTTTTTTTTTTGTCTTTTGTAGCCCGTGTCTTTTTGTTTGAATATGTGTTGGTGGGTGTCAGTTTAACTTGGTATATGTGAGTGTTGTATGTAATGAAAAGGTTTGTGATGTGTCTCGTGTTGTATGTTTTAATTTTTGTTTTATTCATTTTTATTTGCTTTGGGGCATGGTTACATACATATTATAGATATAAAAAGAGTTCATGCGTGTGTCAATCATAACATGCCGATAAGATGGGTCTCCTTGAGGAAGATTATTACAGCGTCACTTATGGTGACATCATCTTGCAATAAATTGGGTACAGTCAGCACGAAGCCTTGCTCGGCAGCTAGGATCACCAGCTGCCGGCGCTCTGGTTCGTACTGGCTGCACTCAGTCAGAATGTGTCGGATGGAGAGAATTTTGTTACAAGTGGCACAGATAGGTGGGAAGGAATGGTCAAGATAGGCCCCTAGGTGGGTCGGATAGGTACAGTTCAACCTTAGTCTGGCGAGAACGACCTCTTCCCTCCTATTCTTTCTATATGCTGAAGGCCAGTTTCCTATGTTAGGCTTCCAGTTGTTGTGAAGATTTAACCTAGTCCATTCAAGTTGCCACTTTCCAATTGTATATGTCTTCCCCAAGGAGAGACACGACTGAGGCTCCCAGGGTACATTAGTTGTCTCCCCGAGACCCACAGTCGCTCTTGCTAATCTGTCTGCCTGTTCATTGCCCCAAATGTTGCAATGCCCAGGCACCCACACCAGCACAATATTCTTGGCACACTCATGTAATTTATTAATAATGTTGCCCTGTATCTCATTGCTGGTAGTATCACCACCTTGAATTGCTTTAAGAGCTGACATGGAATCTGAAATGACAGCAACATCATTGACATCGCTTGTTATTGCAATGTCAATGGCTCTACTTATTGCAAACATCTCTACAGTGAATATGGTTGTATGCCGCGGCAGGCGGGAGCTCCACTCCCCGTCTCTGCTCCAGATACCGGCTCCGACGTTGTCGTCAGTCTTGGACCCGTCGGTGTACACGTGAGTATAGGCGCTGTATCCTTCCAGAAATTGATAGAAAAGTTGCCTCAGGAGCTCAGGATGAAAGTCATTCTTCGCTCCTGGAAGCCACGATGTTTCCACATGGAAGTTGGGGTTCTCCCACGGCGGACACAACGGTGGAACGTATCTATGAACGTCTTCGAAATGGATACCAGCACCCTGGCACAAGGTCTGGAGGCGGACAACCGAGGACGGGGACCTACGCAGCTGCAGGAAACGGAATTTAGCAACAGCACACCAACCTGGGTGGCCTGTGCCTCGCTTCCTAGCCGCACTCAACCCGTACCTTAGCGTCAACATGTCCCTCCTGATATGAAGTGGAGGGACGTGGGCCTCAACCTCTAGTTTACCTACACGTGTACACCTGTAAGCACCCAGACATAGACGAAGGCATCGGTTCTGTATTCTGGTTAGCTTTGCGAGTGTGGTGTCACATGCAGAAGCATACAACTGGCATCCATAATCAAGTTTTGATCTGATCAGGGTCTTATACACCATTAATAAAGATTTCCTATCGGCTCCCCATGTAGTACCTGATAAAACTTTCAGGATGTTTGTGACTTTAAGACATCTACTTTCAAGTTCGTTAATGTGGTTTTTCCACGTTAATTTCCGGTCAAAATGAACACCAAGAAATTTTACTGAAGTCTGAAATTTAATAGGAGTATCATTTAATTTTAATACTGGATTTCTAATGTTACGTTTCTTAGTGAAGACTACTCCTACTGTCTTCTCAACTGAAAACCTAAATCCCCATTGTACAGTATTGCCCACTGTTCAGCGGCTTTTAGGCCGGCTTGCACCCTTTGTACAGATAGCTTCTCAACTCGAGAGGAGCGCCAGATTGCGCAATCGTCAGCAAACAAGGAGAATTTGAGGTCACTTAAGCTGGGGGCTGGTGATAGGAAATCATTAATCATTATAAGAAATAATATTGGGCCCAAAACGCTACCTTGTGGAACTCCATTTTCTAAGACAAATGTGTCTGACTTTACGTTACATTTTAATTTGACGGAAAAAGTCCTGTCTAGCAAAAAATTACTAATGAAAATTGGCAAATTACCTCTCAGACCCAAGGCATGGAGCTTCATCATGAGGCCAGTCCGCCATGTCATGTCGAATGCTTTTTCTATGTCTAAGAATACTGCAATTAATGTTTCTTTACTGCAAAGAGCTTTTGAGATGTCAGTTTCAAGACTTATTAAATGATCTAGTGTGCTTCTACCTTGGCGGAAACCACACTGTCGATCATTCAATAAGTTGTTACTTTCCAAAAAATACATTAGTCTACGCTTTATCATACGTTCCATGACCTTACACAGACAGTTTGTGAGCGAAATCGGACGGAATGAGTTGGTGTTGTTCGGGCATTTGTCCCTCTTCGGGATCGGTACGACATGGGCAAAGTGCCATGAGTTTGGAAACGTTCTGGACGTCCAGATCTCATTGTACACTTCTAGCAATTTGTCCAGGTTTCCCTGGTCAAGGTGCTTAATCATCTCGAATCGTATACCGTCAGGTCCAGGAGTAGAGCCCTTGCCCTTATTAATAGCAAAGGAAAGTTCCTCTGGGGAAAATGCTCGATTGTAGCCCTGTTCGTCCCCGTTCTCGAAGTCGAGATGCAAGAGCTCGGCACGATCACGGAACACGCCGAAGCGTGGATCATGATTGGTGGAGCTACTGGCATCTGCAAACTTCTGGCCTAGGGTGTTGGCAATGGCCTGGGGTTCGTCGAGAATCCGCCCTCCACTACTCGCCTGTGGGATAAAACTCCTTCCTCCTTTGGATCTGACCCGGTTTATAGCCGACCATACCTCAGAGGAAGGGGTATCCGTGTTAATAGTGGAGACGAACGCCCGCCAAGACTCTCTCTTACACTCCCTGAGAACCCTCCTAGCCTTGGCTCTAGCTTTTTTATATTCAATTAAGTTTACAAGTGATGGAATTCTATTGAATAAACGACATAGCCTATTTCGCTCACAGACCACTCGTCGGCAGTCTGGTGTCCACCATGGAACTCCAGGCCTGTGGGTTTTTGCAGAAGTCTTAGGAATTGTTAAGTCTGCTGCGTGTATTATAGCTTGTTGTATGTGTGTAATTTTGGTGTTGATGTCTTGTCCAATGGTGTCTATACGAACGGCTCCTGAGTAGGCCCTCCAGTCTGCTTTCCCAAGGTTGTAGCGCACCTCGGGAGTAGCCGTTGGGGCGCCACACTCATAAGAAATGCAGATCGGAAAATGGTCGCTACCCAGAGAGTCGTCGTATGTAGAAAATTTACAATCTAATAGCAAGGCAGCATCAACTATAGAAAGATCTATAGCTGACGCTGTGCCAAATCGTTCGTCCACTCGAGTCGCACTACCGTCATTCAGAAGAGACAGGTTGGAGTTAAGGATAGCTGCAGCCACCTGCTCTCCCCTCCCGTCACTCCGGACACTGCTCCACCGCAAGTGGCGAGCATTGAGGTCGCCGAGGATCATTTTCTTTCCTGGCAGTTGGTTAAATAGCGCCTCAAGCTCACCATCGTCAATGAGCCCGCCCGGAGGACAGTATAGTGAACAGATGGCAACATAGCCAGACCGAAACTTGACTCTGCACGCCACAGCCTGCAGGTTCACGCTCAGGTTGACTCTTTGTTGGGCGAATTCACTCCTAATATATAGGGCTACCCCCCTTAGGTTGTCTCCCCTGTAGGACGTGAAGTTGTCAAATACAGGTGGGTCGTCGTGACCCGCAAGTAGCGTCTCTTGTAGGCAAAAAACGTCCGGCCGGAATAATGACATTAGTAAATGAAATTGAGCGTTTTTATTCCTAGCACCTCGGCAATTCCACTGTATGATACTGAATTTTAAGTCTGAGAGTTGATATGGTCAGCGTTTTGGGCTTTATTTTTCTTTCCTCTTGTATATGGGGGGGAAAGAGGGTTCGTGGAAGGATCCCCCTCATCAGATGAGCAGTCTCCCGGCTCCAAAGAGCCAGTACTCTGCTCGGCAGGGGCTCCCTGCCCCTGGTGTGGTTGAAAAGCGTAAAAGAGTGGTTGTGGTGTTGAGTCTCTTATCATGCATTCTTGCGATTGCGTTCTCCTCATTACGTTGGGGTAGATAGGGTCGTGAGTCTGTTTGGGTTTCGGGGTCAGGTATAACTTGTTAGTTTGGGTCTCGTTATTGGTCATAGTTGTATTAGTGTTCTCGTCTTTGGCGTCTGTGGTTGAATAACCGGTGATTGTGGGGTCAGTCTGTGTTGCGATGGTCTTGGTCTCAGTCTGCGTTCCAGTGGTGCACATTTTGGGAGGTGAGGTATTTTTGGATACAGCGGATGCAAAGGACATTCCAGGTGTTGGTGTCTGCAAGGACAACTCCACCTGCCTCTTAGCCTCCTTGTAGTCCAAATTGTTCTCTGCTCTCACCTTACTGATCTCATACTCCCTCAGGTAGGAAGGGCACTTCCTGTCTGAGGCAGCATGCTGACCGGAACAGTGGTAGCATTTTTCCTCCGTTTGTGTACAGTCATCGTCCCTGTGTCCGGTCTGAGCACATTTGGAGCATACCTGGGTGTTACGGCAGGCCTTACCAGTGTGTCCAAACCTTTGGCAGTTAAAACAACGCATTGGGAATGAAATGTATACTTTGGTCTGGACCCTCTCATATCCTACCAAGACATGAGTGGGCCTAACAAGTCCGTCAAAAGTGAGTACTGCTGTAGTTGATCGTTTTCGTTCACCGTCTGTGGTCTTCCTATTAAATACGTAAGCATCGACGACTCCTTGATCTTTCATGTGGTACTTAATTTCGTCATTAGTCATCCCCTGAAATTCGTAGCTGTTAACTACAGCCTTACAGGTGTTGAGAAATGCTGGGATATATGGTTCCACTTTTGTTGTATGAAAAGTTTTAAAATTCAAGGCGTCCCTCATTTGCTGTGCGTCTTTAACAGTAACTTGGAGTTCGCCTTTTCTTGTCTTTCGGACTTTCTCCACGTCCCCTATCTGATCCTTAATGGCCTTCTGTATGATGAATCCATTAATTTTGTCAAACGAGGTAGACGTGTCAATAGTCCGAAAGTGGATTACTCGGGCCTTCTCAGTTGATACTTGTATGTTTCGTCTTTGTTGAGTAGTTTGGTCGGTAGCCGTTACATTGTCTGAGTTTGTCGTTGGTCGTGGCAGTCGTGGGTCATGATTGGTCTCCCGCCTCTGCCTGTCCCTGCCTGGACGAGCAGAGGGGGGCTTGGTGCTTCCCCTCCCGGAGGGCATGGTTGGGGTGGCTGGGAACCACCCCTTGGGTACAGCTTTGCTTGTTTAATTACATGTATGGTTTTGGTGCACTAAGGTTATGCAAGGCCCTCAGTGCAAAAAAAAAATACTTTTACTTAAGGACGACCCCCGAACAGTGGTGTGCCTGCACGATCACAGACGTCACTGCTGGATTGGCCCAGGTTTTCCCCGACCCCCACTGGAGACACACAATCCCACTCCGTGAGGTGCGCACCACTGGGGGGGCTCTAGCACGAATACTGAATTATGAAAATTCAGCAGGTGCCTCGGCCAGGGTAAGTATTAGAAAAAAGAAGTAAGAGAGAAAGCCCTCCTACCACGTCAGGAAGGACAACAGTTAGCGCTTCCCTCGCAGTTGTGTGGGTCACTCACACTAACTGTGGGGAGGGAATGCTAAGGTTGTCAATCCTGGGCGCTCGTGAGGTGTCAAAAATTGTAAGTGACAGAGCCACTTTTAAAATGAATTGATGAATGATGAAATGTTGCAATGCTTTAAATAGCAAGAACAAGTGCAAGTGCAATCGCACAAGATGCAGCGGTCAATGGCGAAGAAAAACCGTTACAGAGTACTGTTCCCGCAAGAACGTCAGTCTCCTCCCGTGTCCAATCAGCCTCTGAGCCACTTAGAACTAGAACTTGAAAAATGCTAGTGACAGGGGGGAAGGAGGTTCAGAGGAAGAATAAAGGGAGGATGGAAGTGAATTTTAGAAGGAGAGAACAGGTGCAGTGGCTAAACACCGCTTGCGTGAGGGGGTAGGCAAAATGCCCTGAGGGTACAACAACCACAATCAGGACGAGGCAGAGGGAGGGTGGGAGCAGGTCCGGGCAAGCAAAGGGCCAACGCGGGTGTTCTGATTGTCGTCTTAGCCTAGGCAGTGTTGGTAAAGCGTAGGAAGAACCGCCCCGCCACGGCGGCGGCGCAAGCCGAGAAACGCAGGTGGACGGACGCACAGGCAGCACACGATCAAATCAAACAGAGAAGGTGAAAATATAGAAATTTGCTAGTCGTAGGGTTGTTTGGAGAGAGATGAAGGTAAAGTCTTTGAGCTATGTCAAAGAGGAACGGAGCGAGTTGGAGGAAGGGTTTTTGAATCTTTGAGCTTGAAATGTCAAAGTATTCATAGTAAGGAAGGATGAGCGTATCGTAGGAGAGTTTTTAGTAATAGCAGCAGACAGATTTGAGCTTTTTTGTCAAATTATGAACGGAGACGAGAATGAGATATAGGTTGAGTGGTTTCAGTCTAGAGTTAGGTCAATTTTATTAAGAATTGGATGTCAAAGACGTTGGGTATGTTTGATTAGGTTCTGAGAGTTGTGGGTCTTTTAGCTATGTCAGAGAGAAATGGAGAGAGTTGGAGGAAGAGTTTTGAATCTTTGAGTTTGAAATGTCAAAGTATTCGTAGTGAGGAAGGATGAGTGTATCGTAGGAGAGTTGTTTAGTAATGGCAGGAGGCAGATTTGAGCTATGTCAAATTGTGAACGGAGATGAGAGTGAGATATAGGTTGTTAGGTTTCAGTCTTGAGTTAGGTCGATTTTGGTAAGGTGGCTTTGTCTGGCGGGGGGGGGATGTTGTGTTTGGAGATTGGTTGAGGGAGGGGGGGAGTTTGTGTTTGGGGATTGATGGGGGTGGCGGTTGTATGTTAATTTAAGGTGAATTAAAATTGCTTAAGGGGGGTTGTTGTGTGAGTGTGTATGTGTTTGCATGTAAATGTAAGGGGAGAGAGGGAGGGTTAGGATAATGTTATAAGGTCAGGTATGGTTCGGTTGTCCGGAGGAGGGGGGAGGAGAGGAGAGGAAAAGGGAGGCGAAAGGGGGAAAGGGGGGCTTTGGAGGTTCTTGGGTTAATTTATGGTATGGTAGGATTTCTTAGGAATGATATGTTTTGTGTTGCTAATGAATAGTTGTATTGCGTCATATGTTTTTATTTATTTTTTTATTTATTTTATTTATTTATTTTCTTTTTTTTTTATTAGGAGGGTCAAAGGGGCTTGTTAGAAAGGTCGGGTATATTAAGTTTTTATCTTGGGAGGATTGTAGGTATTGATTTCTAAGAGGGGTTGTGAGTAAGGTTGGGTGGGTTAAGTTTTTTGGAGATTGAAGGTGTTGATTAGTGATTGGATAGTGAGTTAGCTTTTTTTTTTTTTTTTAGGAGTGGATTGTGAGTAAGGTTGGGTGGGTTAAGTTTTTCTTTTGGGAGGATTGTAGGTTTTGTTAGTGGTTGGCAGAGTTGGGTTAATTATTGCATTCTCTCTTTCTTGCAGGTATTGTGAGTTCTGGCCCCATTCTTGAGGGAGAGGGTTTGTGTACAGGTACATTGCACCCCTCCCCGACCTTGTTGGCTAAGAGAGGCGTTCAATGTCGTCTGCAATTTGGTACCGTTTTTATTAGGTACACCTCTCCGACCTTATTGGCTAAGGGAGGTGCCCATAAAACAGTGTTGGTAACATTCTTGAGGGAGAGGGCTTGCGTAGGCACTGTGGAACTCTCACCAACCTCATTGGCTAAGGGAAACGTACATGTCATTTGAGTTAGTATGGGATGGGTAAGTTAGGTATTTGTTTTGGGAGGAGTGATAGGGTGTGGTTAGTTAATGGTAGAATGGTTATTTTTTATTTTGTGTGGGATTGCTAGTAACGGCTGGGTATGTTAGGTTTTTGTTTTGGGAGGAGTGATAGGGTGTGGTTAGGTAATGGTAGAATGGTTATTTTTTTATTTTGTGTGGAATTGCTAGTAATGGCTGGGTACGTTAGGTTTTTATTTTGGGGGGATTGTTAGGGGGAGTGTTAGTGCAGGTTGAGTGGTTTAGTTATTTATTTATTTATTTTTTATTTTTTTGTCAGAGTGGTCTTGAGTTTGAGTTGGTGGCGTGGGGTTTGGAGTGAGGGGGGGGAGGAGGGAATTATCTTAAGTTAGGTTAGGTTGATTAAGTTAGTTAGGTGGAATCGTGGGTGTGGCTGAGGAGAGGTTAGGTTATTAGGTTAGGTTGATTTGGTTAGGTTGGGTGGGAATCGTTGGGTGAGGGTTAAGGAGAGGCTAGGTTTTAATTTGGGGGGAAATTGTTGGGTGTGGTTATAGGGAAGATATTAATACAAGGGAGGTGGGAGGGGAGTGTTTGGTCTGTTTAGTACTTAAAGATAGAAATTCTGAGGTGCAGGGATGAGGTCTAAATTGTCGAGTGACTGTGAGCGTGGTGGTGGTATGAGTGTTGTGTATGCAAGTGAGGGAAGGGCAGTTACGTGACTGTGTGTGGGGGAGTCGGGAGGTTGAGGGGAGTGTGCTAGGTTCGTGTCGGGGTTGATTTCTGTTTCCTTTGGGGTAGTGCCGTATAGGTTTACTTTGATTATTGATTTGGTTGGATGAGTGTATTGAATAATTTTTTTGCTGTCAGGTGTATAGGGAGACAGGGGGGAGGTGTTCTTCCTCTTTGGTCTAGGGGTCTTGACCACTAGTTCTGTGGGGGGAAGGGCTGCCATTTTATTCTTGGGAGTCTGGGGTGTTAGGGGAGGATCGGGTTTGGTTTGGGTGTTCGTGGTCCGTGAGTTCAACGTAGTCAAGTGGGAGAAGTCGGGTGTAGGCAAGGTCGAGGTGGAGGGGCCGGTATGTTTTGGACTGATTACTTTGGGGGGTGAGGTAATGGTAGAATGGTGAGATAAGTCAGGTGTAGGCATGGCAGAAGTGGAGGGGAGGAGGGAGACAGTGGATTCTCTGGGGGGTGGGGGGGGCATGTTGGTACGGTCGGAGATGGGGGCAGTGGGGAAGATGAGGTCGGGACCGGTTCTGAAGGAGTCAGGAATGTTTATGGTAGGGAGGCCGTTAGCCTTCAAACCCTCAATTACGAGTTTTAGAAAAAGTGATCTGTTACCGTTGCTTAGGGTATGTGCCAGAAGTATGATGGTGGTGATTTTTGCGTCAGTGTCGGGGGAAGGGAGGGGGGCGGTCAGGTTGTTGGTCCAGCAAGTGCGGGTGGAGAGAGTCGTGGGAGTAGGGAGTGAGTGGTGGGGAGGAGGAGGAGGTGCAGTGGGAGGTGAGGGTCGGCGGGGAGGGAGTGGTGTTGTGCTGTTATCGAGTCTGATTTGGCACTTGTTGCTGACGGCAGAGTGTGGGCCTTTACAATTACAGCATTTAGTAACAGTGGCAGTGCAGTTTCTGTATGAGTGGCCTTGATTGGCACATTTTGAACAAGTTAGTGAGTTACTGCAACGGTTGGTGGTATGTCCAAATTGGTAGCAGTTATAGCATTGGTGAACTGGAATGTAGTGTTGGAATTCGATGTTATGTGAGGGGATGATGTTATTGCCGAATTTAATTCCGTTGGATTTTAATTTGATGGCGTCAGTTTGTGTAGCAGTAGTGATTTTTAACATGGGGAGAGTTCCCATCCGGGCTGCATATGTCATTTGGGAGGTGTTGTGTGTGTTGAGTTCTGTCAATAGGTTAGGGTTGTCAAGGATATGAGGGATGACTTTTCTACATATGAGGGTGCATTTTGCGCGGTATTCGGGTGAGCTGAGGACCGTTAAGCCATTGTCTTTTAGTTTTTTGTTCAATGCTGGGGAGTGGAATTGGTCGGCGTCTTCGTCATTCTGTACAAATATTTTAATAATGTCGTCATTGGTGAAGGAACGGATTTGGAAGATCAAAGTCAGCTGGAAAATAAGTGAGGCGAGGTCCGTGCACGGTTGGATGGTACGGTCCACTTTGAGTTTAATTGAAGGCATGTTAACTGTTTGGATTGGAGATTTATGGAGATCTCCCCTAACAAATTGTCCCTAATTTCCTGCGCCCCTCACGTAGGGGAGGCCCTGCACTATCACAGAGGTCCCCAGGCGAATCGGCAGGCTGTGCTGACCCCCCGCCCATCACACAAACACGCACTAGCGAGGTGTGGGGACAGAGGGCGTTTCCAGACGAATACTCCCCTGTACGTCAACTTAGCGCCTGCATGGCCGATTTCGAGTCCGTGTGAATTATGACGGACTTGTTGTGTTGTGTTGCAGCGTGTTGTAGGGCCTTTGAGATTGCTACCAGTTCTGTTTGTAGGGTGGAGCAGTCGTTGGAAAGTCTCCATTGGAGGGTCTGACCTTGGGTGTAGAAGGCCGCTCCGGATCTATGATGTTTTGGGTCCACCGAGCCGTCTGTGAAGTATGATGCTGCATCAGCCGGTGTCTCGGTGGCTATGGCTTCGAGAGTTATTTTTTTGAGGTCCTCCTTCTGGAGGTTGGCTTTACTATCGCCTAGGTCGGTAAATTTGAGTGTGGTTGGTGGAGGGCTCCATGGTGGAGGAACAGCGTAACCATTGTCTCGTGTGTCTTGGTTGTTTTTGACGAGTGTTTCTGCTTGCAGGTGTCGGATGACCTCGCTTGCCTCGTGCGACCAGGTGGCCCCTCGCACTCTGTGGTCGAGGTGGAGGGAGGCACTGATTCGAATCTTGGCAACTGTGGGCTTGTCTGCTCTACAGATTTTGGCAAGGAGACCGGCTGTCACCTGCTTGACTCGTACTGCCAGGGGTGGTAGCTCGGTTTCCATTTGCAGATTGCAAATTCTGGTCCACATGGGTGCTCCGAGCATGGTCCTGAGAGCATTGTTTTGAATGACTTCTAGCTTAGCTATTTGGTCTTCTCTCAGTCCAATGAGTGCTGGAGCACTGTAATCTACCAGCGATCTGATGGCGGCTGTGTAGTAGGCTTTGAGCACAGGAAGGTTTGCTCCTGCGGATTTGCTGGTGAGCGACCTCATTATATTGTGTCTGCTCTTCGTCCTGTGCCTGAGATACTCGAGTTGCGGCTTGAAGGTGAGTTTCTGGTCAAACCAGATTCCAAGACACTGGTGGGCGTTGGTCCAGACTACCGGCGTGTTTTGTATGGAGAGCAACTTGTCTGGTGTGTCTGTGCAGATGGCCATAGCTTTCGACTTGGCTGGATTTATCTTGAGTCCAAGTCTGTTGCACTCCTCTTCTATAAGTTGGAGTGCGTGTTGCGTGTTGGCTAGTCTGTTCGATCCTCTTACTATAAGCTGTAAGTCGTCTGCATAGCATAGGAGTTTGGCTGTTTGTCTGAAGGGAAGTTTGACTAGATTTTCCATCAGGACATTGAACAGCATTGGACTGAGGATGCCTCCTTGTGGGGTTCCGTTTTCGTGGACCCTGTAGCTTGAGGTTGCTCCCTGAAAGCGTACTCGTGCTTCTCTCTGTGTGAGGTAGTTCTGGATCCACCCCAGCAACCTTCCTTTGACGCCTTTTTTAGCGAGCGTAGTTGTGATGGCCAAAGGATTTGCTAGTTCGAAGGCTTTCTCCAGGTCGAGGAAGACCACCAGAGCTGGTTTGTTGTCCACTGTGCTGAGTATCTCGGCGATGTTGTTGCCTGTGCCGGTGTTCTCGGTGTAAGCAAAGATGTGAGGGTGTGGGCTGCCTACTTTCCACTTGAGTCGGTTGAGAGCCATTCTTTCTCCGGTCTTCGCTATGCAGCTGAGAAGGGAGATGGGCCTCGGTTTGTCTGGTTCTCTGGGCTTTGGAATGGGCTGTATATCTGCCTTCTTCCATTCCGGTGGGAGTCTTTGTGCTGTCCACGAAGCATTGATGGCTTGCAGCAGAGCCTCGTGTCCGGCTGTACCGGCATGAGAAAGCATGGAGTAGGTTATCCTGTCGGCCCCTGGAGCTGTATCCTTGCTTCGTTTTAGCGACTTCTGGAGTTCTTGCTGGTTGAATGGTCTGTCAGTGTCATCTTCACTGTTGCAGGCCTCTTCGATCATCTGAAGTCTGACCTGTCGCAGACGCCGTTGTGTCTCCTCCGCCTGTCTCGGGAGGTTCTTCGTTGCTGCTCGGTCAGAGAACAGTTTTGCAAGTCTCTCGGCTTCCTCTTCTGGGTTGGGATGAGTTGGTGGTGGTGGTGTTGCCTTCCCAGATGCCCTTCGGATCTGGGCCCACATCTTGCCAAGGGAGGTGTGCTCGTTCAGTTCGGAGCACCACTTGAGCCAGCTTACGTTTTTAATTTCTTCCTTCTCTTCCCTGGTATCCTTAACTATGACTTGCAGGAGATGTCTGTTTGTTGCCGTGGGATGTCTCCTGTAGTTTCTTCGGGCCATGTTCACTCTGTGGTTGAGTTCTTTCACCCTGGGACAGTAGTACCAGTAATCATTGTACTGTCTTGATGTGGGTTTTGTTTTTGGGATAGCCTCTTCTGCCGCTAGGTGAAACGCCTCGACCAATTGGTGGTGGAGGGTTGTCTCATCCGCGGGTGCTGCGCCGGCCGGTTGTGATTTTTCACGCCACTTAGCCAGGTGTTTCTTGAAGAGTCCCCAGTCTGCCTTTTGAGTGTTGTATCTCCATCTCGGGGGAGGTGGAGTGGGGAGTTTGTTCACCTTCAGCGTTGTTAGGGTGGCGAAGTGGTCACTGGTCAGCGTGGGGTGTATCTGCCAGGAGGCCGAAGGCTGTAGTGCACTGGAGACGAAGGTTAGATCTAGCCTTCCTCCCCTAGTGTGGGTGGGCTCTCCGGTGTTCAGGAGGCAGATCTCGGGTGTATCTTGAAAGGTGGTGTATAGGTGTAGGCCGTCTTCATTTGTGGGGCTTGCTGAGCTTAGGAAGGGATGATGTGCGTTGAAATCCCCTCCTATGAGTGTGGCGTGGTCAGCGGCCGAAGCAAATAATTGAGTAACCTCCAGCGAGCCCCTTG
>NW_024744931.1:0-22889 GCF_018991925.1 Homarus americanus
AACGACTACCTGTACTGTCGCGACGAAGTACACTTGTCTCGTGAGGGGGTAAAGACGTTGTCTGCATCCCTGGAGCGTGAAATTGTCACTCCGAAGGGGGGGTTTCGCCAGTAGAGAGGGGTCGGGGAAAGTGGGAGTCAATAAACAAGCAGGTCCTGGGAAGTATAATTAGTTGCTCAGGACAAGGGGTAAAACAGGACCAGGGAAGAGTAGGTTTAAATGTATACTATACAAACAGTAGGGGCAGTTCAAAAGATATCGAAGTCTTTAAACTGCTAAGGGAACATATGGGCACGGGGGTGGAGGAGACTGCAGTGGGAGCGGGTAAACAAAGTGAAAGACTACAGGGAAATAGTGTTAGGAATGATGACAAAACTAAATTAGACAGGGAATTTAAAACTAAACGCGGTAAGGGGAGGACTCAGAACACGACTAACTTAAATGTATACTACACGAACAGTAGAAGTATGAGAAACAAAATGGATGATATTAGGGCCTTGGTATGTACCGAAAAAATCGATATAATTGCATTCACTGAAACATGGATCAACCTAGACACACGTGAGTTACCAGTCGAATACCAAATTGCGGGTTACAAACTGTTCCATACCGATAGGCAGACCAGGAAAGGAGGCTGAGTAGCAATCTATGTTAGGGATAATCTGAAGTGTGAAATAAATAAGGAAATAAAAACTGAGAGGAATACAGAAACAATTTGGATAGAATTAAGCGACGGTCGGGAAAAATTAATCACAGGAGTAATATATAGACCTCCCAATCTTCATAGCGTCAATGAGCGACTTATCTGGGATGAAATGCGCAGGGCTTCCATACACAACAAAGTCTGTATAGTAGGCGACTTTAACCTTGGCCAAATAGATTGGACTGACCTTATGGGTAACTCAGAATCACAGGATTTTCTCGAGGCGATCCAGGACTGTTTCCTAAGTCAACATATAACCGAACCCACACGGGGTAATAATATACTGGACTTAGTTCTGTCGAACAGAGAAAACCTAATTAGCAATGTCGAGGTAGGGAACGAACTTGCAAACAGGGATCACAAAGAAATTCGATTCCAGTTAGATTTTCAGGGCAGACGTAAGGAAAATTCCACTAAAGTACCAGATTTCAGAAGGGCAAACTTTGACAGTTTAAAGAGGCAGCTGAGAGAGGGGGTGTCGCGCTTGGCTGTGAACCTGACATATGACACCGACCTGATAACGAGATCTGAGATTGCCGAGTTCCACGACAATTTAAATAGTGAGTTACTTAATGCACAAAGGCAGAACATACCATACAAAAAACTCAGATCAGACAACAATGACCCTAAATGGATAAATAATTATTTAAAGAACATCATTGGCCAAAGGAAGGCTATAGGTAGAAGAATAAATCGTGGCGAAATTCACCTCCGGGACTATTATAGGGTATTACGCAGTAGGGTTAAAACCGAGATAAGGAAAGCAAAGAGGAATAATGAGGTAAGGATAACAAGGAGTATGTAAGACAAACCCCAAAGGATTCTACCAAATGTATCAAACTAAAAAACGAGATAAGATTGGACCAATACAGTCAGATACCGGCGAGCTAACTGATAACGACGGAGAAATGAGCAATAATCTGAATAAATATTTTTCAACAGTTTTCACCACAGAAAATTTAAACATGATACCTGAGGCACCGACTCTTATTTAGAGATAGTGAAGAAAACAAATTAAGCGAGATAGTAGTGACTAGTAACGATGTTAGTAAGCAAATAGACAAACTAAAGCCTAATAAGTCACTTGGTCCCGATGAGATATTTGCCAGAGTATTAAAGGAATGTAAGGAAGAGCTTAGTATGCCCTTAGCAAAGTTGTTTAACATGTCCTTAAAAACAGGTGTAGTACCAGAATCCTGGAGGATAGCGAATGTAATACTGATTTTCAAGAAGGACATCGCCATCCTCTAACTACCGCCTAATCAGCCTTAACATCAATAGTAAGTACCATCAGCAATCATTTCAAACTCTATTCGAAATCACCTGAGAAGCACCGATTGATCAATGATTCCCAGCATGGCTTCACAAGCAGACGTTCTTGCCTAACTAATCTATTAACATTCTTCATCAGTTTTCGAATCGGTGGACTAGGCACAATTATGATGTGGTATATCCTCGATTTTACAAAGCCTCGGGACAGAGTCCCCCACGAAAGACTAATTAGAAAGGTAGAAGCTCATGGCATCAAAGGTGACATCTCAAATGGATTAGGGCGTGGTTACAGGGACAGAAACAGGGAGGAGTATTGAATTGTCCACGTTGGAGCAACGTCACAAGTGGAGTTCCCCAAGGCTCAGTACTTGGACCATTATTATTTATTATATACATAAACGATATAGATATCGGCATAGACAGCAACATAAGTAAATTTGCTGATGACACTAAAATAGGACGTGTTATTAAATCTGACGAGGACTCCTCAAAACTACAGGAAGATCTAAACAAATTTTTCGAATGGTCTGAAAAATGGCAGATGAAATTCAACGTGGACAAATGTAAAGTACTCAGTATAGGAGATGTAAACAGGGAAACCAGATACCAGATGAACAACGATGCCATAGAGAAATCCGACTGCGAGAGAGATTTAGGAGTAATGATAAGTAGGAACCTTAAGCCAAGTAAACAATGTGTTTTTGCTCGTAACAAGGCTAATAAAGTACTTGGGTTCATACAAAGGAGTGTTAGTTACAAGACTAGTGAGGTCATCCTAAAACTGTATCTTGCGCTTGTGAGACCACACCTGGATTACGCAGTTCAGTTCTGGTCACCGTATTACAGAATGGATATAGAATCCTTGGAAAGAATTCAGAGGAGAATGACAAGACTAATCCCGGGCATTAGGAACCTTGAGTATAGAGACAGGTTAAAGCATCTTAATTTGCACTCCCTTGAGAGACGTAGAGCGAGGGGCGACCTGATAGAGGTGTATAAGTGGAAGGCAGGGCTAAACAAAGGGGACATTACAAAGGTACTCAAACTATCCAACCAGGAGCGAACTCGTAACAATGGTTTTAAATTAGACAAATTTAGATTTAGGCGTGAAATAGGTAAACACTGGTTTGAAAACAGAGTAGTGGATGAATGGAACAAGTTACCAAATATCATCATTAACTCGAATACGCTGAATTGCTTCAAACATAGGTTGGATGCTCATATGAGCAATAGGGGTTGGGTGTAAACGGGACTGCCCAGTATGGGCCAATAGGCCCGCTGCAGTTTCCTCCATTCTTATGTTCTTATGTAAGCCTCTTTGGCATACATACTGGATTCCCTGATTACATTCTCAAGCTCCAATACACAGGTGATATTTGCACCACTTTTCCAAGCATAATTCTCGAGTCTTATTTTTATTTATATATTATTCAAGACATAATTTTGATACTGATGGACGTAACTCTTATTTTTCTCTTAAGTGGTAAAAATAAAGCTCCGCATATCATTACTGTTGAAGGGATTATATATTACAGTATCGTAGAAGATCTTATCCTTGTAAATAATTTAAGAATTCTTTTGAACTCCTGACTAGGGTTCATGGTCGACAACCTCTCCCACACTCCCCTCCCCCCCACCCTCCCCCACACTCCCCTCCCTCATACTACCCCCCACACTCCCCCACTAGTGTGTTCATTATTGTGGAAACAGAAAAGATTTATTCAACATTACTTTATTGCATTACAGTCTTCATGTATAATATCCATGACTGTATACTGTAAGTTACCTCTGTACACTACACTGTATTTATGTATAATCATCATGAATAACTTAGGAGTTTCTATTGTGATGGTGTTGGATATTATAGAAATGTTCTGTATGAAATTATTGACAGTATCTCGTTCATCAACATGGTATAGACAGTGCAGTTGGTTCATAGTTAACACAGGTGTCTCACTCCAGCAGGCAAGTGGTTCATAGTTAACACAGGTGTCTCACCCAGGTGCAGTTGGGTCATAATTAATAACGCAGGTGATGAAGTACGAGAGTTATTTTGATTAATATGCACAAGAGAGAGAGAGAGAGAGAGAGAGAGAGAGAGAGAGAGAGAGAGAGAGAGAGAGAGAGATCCAATAACTGAAGCTTTACCTATCATAAAGAGAAGGTAATTGAGAACTATTAATCTCGTTAGGGACTTCAACGAGAGTGTAAGCGAAATGGATTACGAGGGTGACGGACCTCTGTCCTGCATGGCAGTGAACAGTGGCATTACCCACATGAATCTGACCTATATATAGTGTCAATGAATATGATGCATTCTTTGTGTACGAACCTCTGTCCTGTATGGCAGTGAAAAGTGACATTACCCACATGAATCTGACCGACGTATATGTATGTATGTGTGCGTGTGTGTATATATATGTACATGTATATGTGTATGTATATATGTATATGTATGTATATGTGTGTGTGTGTGTGTGTGTACATATATGTATATGTACTGTCAATGAATATGATGCATCTCTTTGTGTACGAACCTCTGTCTTGCATGGCAGTGAACAGTGACATTACCCATATGAATCTGACCTCTATACATTTATAGCTGTTAATGAATATGATGTATTTCTTTGTGTATGAACCTCTGTCCTGCGTGTCAGTGAGAAGTGATACCACCCTCAGTATCAAGACCTGACTGAATTACTCAGAATAGGCAAACTGTACTACAGGCTCTGCCAATAAATTTGTTAAACTAAAAAAAGGGTGACTGAGTGAAAGAAGTTGATTATAAGGAAAAGAGACAGTGAGGAATAAAAGAGATAGTGAGAGACAGAGACTGAGATCGAGTGTGAGTGGCTGAGAGAGTAAAATAAATTGAGTGAATTGGTGATTGAGACACATTGATTTAAGAGAGAGAGAGAGAGAGAGAGAGAGAGAGAGAGAGAGAGAGATGTAAAACCAAAAAAGTAATAGAGGATGAGAGAGATTGAGAGGGTGAGGGAGGAACTCGACAGACGAACAGAGAGCCAGTGTTTGCCATAAAAGCTGGCGGCAGGACGTTTGTATACACATATATGACCACAACACCGCCCCGTGATGGTCTAGCTGGGAACCTTCAGTCGAGAATCTATTGAATATCTCTAGTACTTTATTGTAAGCGCCTTAAATAACCTATCTCTGAATTTTAAAACACTCCCAACCCCAAAAACTGGTTCTCGGTGTATTTTCAAGAACACGGATGACTACTTAGAGAATATTAGAGGGCGGCTCCTAAGGCGTACTGTACTGTGGGTAGGGCTCGTTGTGACTCAGTTAGGGCATCCAGTATTTTCACTCAAAAGATATATGTGTGTGTCGTAAGAGTGGGAGTTGAGTCTTTCAAAGAGGGAGGGGATGATGAAGAAAGGGGGGGGGGAGGAGGAGGAGAAGAAAGGGGGAAGGTAGGAGGAGAAGAGAGGGTGAAGGGGTGAGAGGAGGAGGAGGAGGGCCCGTGCGACCTATACAAAGGATACACACAGACACACAAACACACACACACACATATACACACACAAATACACACACACACTACACACATACTCTCTCTCTCTCTCTCTCTCTCTCTCTCTCTCTCTCTCTCTGGTACAGTACATGGCAGACAAGACAGTTACGATTCATTAAGAAATTCCTCCAACAACGTTTTCCTCCGGTCAGGCCAGTCTCCCCCCTCCTCCTCCTGCTGCTCCTCCTCCCCCAGTCAGGTCTGTCTCCTCCTCCTCCTCCTCAAGTCAGTTCAGCCTCCTCCTCCTGCAGTTAGGCCAGTCTCCCTCACTCAGGCCAGTCTCCTCCTCCAGTCAGTCCAGTCTCCTCCTCCAGTTAGGTCAGTCTCCTCCTCCTCCAGTTAGGCCAGTCTCATCCTCCTCCTCCAGTCAGTCCAGTCTCCTCCTCCTACTCCAGTTAGGCCAGTCTCCTCCTCATCCTCCAGTTAGGCCAGTCTCCCTCACTCAGGCCAGTCTCCTCCTCCTCCTCCAGTCAGTCCAATCTCCTCCTCCAGTTAGACCAGTCTCCCTCACTCAGGCCAGTCTCCTCCTCCAGTCAGGCCAGTCTCTCCTCCTCCTCTTCCATGTATCGATGTTTTTACTCAGGTGTTCAAGATGGTCATCAGCGTGAAGGTAAATCATCAGAGGAGCTTCGCAGGTTTACTCTGTTAAGCTTATGGTCGATCTGTACTGGTGTGTCCGAATGTTTCTCTGTAAATATAACTGTTTATTTGTCTTTATATTATCAGGTGTCTATATTTATTTGTCCATTTGTGTATATATTAACAGTCTATCAATCTATTTGTAACCTCAATCTCTCTATCCATATGTATCTGTTTATCGATATATATTTTTTTTTATAGGTTTATCTGTCGATCTATTTTGTCTGTTTACATATGCTTTTGTATCTGTTAATATCTGCATCTTTCTGTTACAGTGAATAGGCATATATCCTTCACACACACACACACACACACACACACACACACACACACACACACACACACACACACACACACACACACACACACACACACACACACACACACACACACACACACACACACACACACACACACACACACACACCACACACACACACACACACACACACACACACACACACACACACACACACACACACACACACACACACACACACACACACACACACACACACACACACACACACACACACACACACACACACACACACACACACACACACACACACACACACACACACACACACACACACACACACACACACACACACACACACACACACACACACACACACACACACACACACACACACACACACACACACACACACACACACACACACACACACACACACACACACACACACACACACACACACACACACACACACACACACACACACACACACACACACACACACACACACACACACACACACACACCACACACACACACACACACACACACACACACACACACACACACACACACACACACACACACACACACACACACACACACACACACACACACACACACACACACACACACACACACACACACACACACACACACACACACACACACACACACACACACACACACACACACACACACACACACACACACACACACACACACACACACACACACACACACACACACACACACACACACACACACACACACACACACACACACACACACACACACACACACACACACACACACACACACACACACACACACACACACACACACACACACACACACACACACACACACACACACCACACACACACACACACACACACACACACACACACACACACACACACACACACACACACACACACACACACACACACACACACACACACACACACACACACACACACACACACACACACACACACACACACACACACACACACACACACACACACACACACACACACACACACACACACACACACACACACACACACACACACACACACACACACACACACACACACACACACACACACACACACACACACACACACACACACACACACACACACACACACACACACACACACACACACACACACACACACACACACACACACACACACACACACACACACACACACACACACACACACACCACACACACACACACACACACACACACACACACACACACACACACACACACGCACACACACACACACACACACACACACACACACACACACACACACACACACACACACACACACACACACACACACACACACACACACACACACACACACACACACACACACCAAACCTGTGTGATTATCTTCAAGACGCGGGTCATCTTCTCTTACAATATAATATACACTCATGTCCTTAATCTATTACTGACACCTTAAATTGTTTGTAGTTTTTTCTCCTCCAACACCAGCGGTGTCCTTCATGTTATTTACATATTTATTGGAGTTTGTCAAGGCCTTTGAATTTCCTCTTCAAGGTGAAGCTAACGTAATATTTAGGACGTGTTTGCACACCAATCTTTTTTTTTACCCGTGTATATTTTTTCTATTTGATTTTTTTCTAATCTTGGCGTGTGTCTCGTGCAGTCTTAAAAGTCTTAACACTCAATCTTCATGTTCTCGACCTCAAGTGACGTGTGACTGGAGTGGTGTGGAGGTCATCATGATTCACACTCCGTCCAGCGTCTTGTTAGGCTGGTGGTCACGCTCCTTCATTTTTGTTTTCCATCCTCTCAATGTTAGTATTTTATTTTATATATATATTTTTGACGACGTGTTTCTCGTTTAATTTCAAGTTTTATCGGTGAGGTTTTGTTGTGCATGTTAATCCCTCTCAGTTAGTTTCAGGTCGTGTTTTAAGTTTCACCGTTTCATGCATACTACTGTTACCTATTTCTTCGTAGACTTGACTTTTTCTGCGTTCATCACGTCTGTTTGGCGATATATTGATCACTTTGCAGTCGTCCAACCGTCCGTCCGTGCATTCTTTAGTGGTGGGAGGAAGTTGGAGTAGCAGAGAAGGCAACAGTGGTTTAAGACACGTAAAATCTGTTTAGGTTTTAGGTGGAAATCCTCGAAGGACGTGTTCCAGTGTGACGCTTTAAATACCCTCAGGAGTTTTGGTAACTACCGACAGATAAATAAGGTTGCCACAAGTACCTTTTTGCTGTTTTTTAATCTGAAACTCAAGTGTTTAGGAGGAGTAGTAGTAGCAGTAGGGAGAGGAGGCAGGTCTCAAAAACTAGTTGGTTTAGGTTAGGTTAGGTTAGGTTAGGTTAGGTTAGGTGATCCAGTATACACACGAGAAGGATTAAGCATCTTGACTCATTTCACATTTTGATTATATATATATATTTTTTTAATTATCATAAACAATAAAGCTAAATATAAATAAGTTCAAAGAAAAAAAATTTTTCACTGTTTACATATGTTTACAATATAGGCCTACACATGAGGTGATAATTAATTTTATGATTTTTAGATTTTGTATTGTTTTGATAAATTTCGTTACTATGGCGACTATCTCTTAAAAAAAAAACTACAAAATCAGTAATCCAGTATTGTTATTTTTTTTATTCAGGTATATTACAGTCAGATGTATCGTATGTATTAAAAAGACCCAACTGTTTTATTTTATGTAACTGCGAACATTTTTCACTTAGTCTACAGGTTGTTCTTATATCTTTCGTTGTCTCTACTTGTCTCATTTCATCAAGAGTTTGTCTTCATTGTTGCTCTGTGTCATTCTTCGTTATTTATTTGTTCTTTCCTTGTGATATTTTTTTTTTCATTCCTAACCATCTTCTTTCCTCATCATATGTTTCTTCTTTCATCCTCATCATCATCATCATCTTTCTTCACCATCTTCCTCCCTCTTTCTTCCCCTTCATTCGTCACCATCGTAGGGTAAGAGGGAAGAGGCAATAAAGAGGACAAACCGTAATATCTTCTGAGGTGAGATGGATGTAGATGGTCCTCCCTCGAGCCTTCTGGAAGAGGAAGAGGAATAAGAGGAGGAGGATGATGGTATAGAAGAGGGAGGGATGAGAAAGAGGAGGGGGGTGGAGGAGAAACAAGAGGACGAGGAGGAGGAAGAGGAGTAGGGGGTGAAGAAATAGATGGGGTGGATGAAAGAGGAGCAAGAAAAGAGGAAAACGATGATCGACAGTGGAATAAGAGAAGAAAGGGAGAAGGTGGAAAAGGGAAGAGGGTGAGGAAGAGCAAGAATTGTAAATATAACAATACTAAGTGAGGAGATGAAGGCAGCCTGTCTACCATGAGCCACGTCCTTAATGAAGCAGAGAGGAGGAAGAGGGGGAAGAATAGAAGGAAGAGAAGGAGGGGAAGGCAATAAAATAAGAAAGCAGGAGGAAGAAGATGTAAAGAAAATCCAATTATAAACTTGATAAAAATAAACACTAACGAGAAAATAAAAATGAAACTGGATGATAATTTTAAGGCTATTAAGTGGGAGTAGAATGGAGAGGGAAGAGAGAGGAAGGAAGGAAGAGGAGGTGGAGGAGGATAAAGTTGATGAAAGGGGATATTAAGAGGTTGAGGAGGAAAAAGAGGAAGTAGGGAAAGAGGAGAAAGGGTAAGAAAGCAGCAGCAGCAAGAGAGAGAGAGAGAGAGAGAGAGAGAGAGGAAAATAACGAGAATGAAGGCGTTAAACTTTAGCAGTAATACCAACGGGTTGAGAATGTATTTTTTTTAGGAACAATATTAACAGAACAAATATTCCTGTGTTCTCTTATCTGCCTTTAACCTAGTTTAATTTTGTTTAGTATTTCCTGGTATAGTTTCAGTATACATTACATTAACGACTCATGACACTAAAACCTTTGATAAGATAAATTATTAATATTACAGTGTCCAGTTATCATCCTTGTTCAGTCTTATCTTAATTACTTACTTCTATAATCACTTAAACAAATATTATACGTTTTGAAAATTTATATTATCATTGGAATTTCCTGATTGCCCATGTCCTTCCTCGTTAATTTTATTTTAATTCTTTCCTGTTATAATTCTTATTTATCTCCAACTTGAAGAAATGGCTTAAGTCACTTGGATTATTTTCATTCTCGCTTCATGTTGTTCACTCTTATCTTCTCGTTGTAATTTGTACATTATTTTAACATAAAAATATATAAGACAAGAGACGATTTTGAAAATTTTAATTAATATAATTAAATAAATAATTATTGTATTTTAGCAACATTACAAAGACTTAAGAACTTGGTGGCAATTTCCCCAGCAATTATTTTCGCTAGCTCGGTACACATTCATCATTGTTTATTAATTACAATAAGTATTATACCGTGAATCACATTAGTCGTACGTGCTATTTTGAGACGCCATTATACTGGTGAGTTGTCGCTGAAAATACTTCTTTCTGTAATAGAAGTTAATTTGGTGCACCAATTCACCAAGGCATACTTACCTAAGTCTTTTTCTGTGGTATTATGCCACGTGGGATATACCAGGAAATGGGTAACATTATTATTATTATTATTATTATTATTATTATTATTATTATTATTATTATTATTCTGAATGGCACCTGTCACTGGTCGTCCCAACACCTCGGTACATGGATCTGTTGAGGGCCGGGCGCAAGTGTTTGTGTACTCACAGGCAGTCACTAACCTTCTTCAATCTTACGCGAGGAAGCAACTCAAGAATGTTTGCTGTGGTCGACTTTTTTCACCTTAAATACTTGAGGAACCACGCTGAAGATTCCTATATTTTACGGATATATTTTGTTAATATGTTCGTGCGAGATATAGCGTTGTTGACATACCCTCAACAATAAATATAATATTTGTATATGCCTATAAGAAATTATTAATATTTAAGTAAAAACGTTTGAAATATAATTCTGAGGAACATATAATGCTGATATGCTTAGGATTTTATTCAGTGTGTTTGTAAATTAATATAAAACAGATCTGATCCCAGCAGAATATATATTGTGTGGCTCACCTGCTGCTCCTCTGTGTTTGTCGAGTTTACTGACGTTAATAAATCGTTTGTCTTTGTTTGGTATAACAATCTAACTCTCAACACAAGGACACAACACCGAACACAAAGACCAACACCTTAAGACCTTCACCAGTTCTTTTACTTTTTCGTCAACTCTCACTTATAAGGAAAGCCGTCGACTGTGGTACGTTTTCTCTTTATACATTTTTAGCAACCGGTCATGTTACAGGAAGTAGAGAGAGACTTGCACACCAGAGGTAAAAACTTAGCCTCACATCTCCAGCCATAAGGTGTGTCTTGTGAGGCGTGGAGGAGGGATATGGACAGCGCACCAAGAGGGCTGAAATCCAGTGCCCCATCAGTCCGTCTGGGTGGCAGGACCTGTCTCCCTGCCACTCACTAGGGGCGGCGCCAAGCTGGTCAACTAATGTCACTGTGATATTCTCTCTTGGTTTACATTTGTCGCTGTGGGTTTGTATATGTATGTGTATTTTGATGGGAAGTTGTCATACAGGCGTTGAAGAGTAGTGATGGAGTCTCTGTTGCTTTTTAGTAGCTGTGACTGTAAACTTTGTATATTCACTGGGTTTACCTAGGACGTATTTATACAAGCATGGATTTGCGATGGGATTCGTATTGTCTCTTGGCAGAATTCACATATTAGATAATGAAAATCATACACACACATCGGTTGGGTGCTTTATGCTGCCTTTCACTGTTTACACGGATTTAAGCTATACTTTGATAATGAGAACTTAATATTGTATAGAATTCTGAATGGTGGTGAAATAATATGTAACTACCGTGTAAATCGAGAGATGGTTGGTCGATTAGAGTACAGATAAGTCTAATATTGGGTCTTCTTGGAGCTTGGAGGCAGCTTAGAAATAAGTTTTGAAATTTATCTAAACTTCATTGTACCCAAGTTTGGCAAAAGAGAGTGTTGTCCACATAATAAAGAAGACTGGATCTAATAATGTTGTATTGGTTTATCGGAATATTAACTAAAATCACATGTAAAATATCAGCATTCACAGATTGAGAACACATTACTAGACATGACAGTATGTCGGTGCATCTCTTCCCCTACTTGGCGAAGAGAATCACCCCCCCCCCCACCCTCTCCTTATGTCATAACATATCGCCACACCACCACCGTCTAGTAGCAGATAATAGCCAAAGACGTTCTATTTTGTAACCTGTGTTAGAACTATAACCACACAAGAAATTCTTGCCTTCAGAGGTAGAGGTGGAATTCTTATTTACCATCCTTAGTCCGGTTACGATTGTGAGGCTCCTTAGGGCAATTCTGGTAGTTTTACTATGATGTCGTACACAAACACACAGGTGCCACATCTCACAAAACGCGCCAACCACTATAACAGGTGGAACTGTGGACGACTGCACATGTAGCACAGGTTGGGATCCAGCGGCTAGATCAACACAGTGTGGATGTTTTACTCAGAGTCTCAAGTTTGTGTTAAAAGTTCACCTCCAGTTCCCAACCTTTTACTGTGTTCGTGTTGGTATTAACCCTAATGTACATAAAGACCCATTTCATTTTAAATTTAGCAAAGTTTTACCATAACACCCTTTGAAAACTTTAGTGCCCAGAAACTTTTTCGAGCACTCGGCCTGAGGTGAGACTGTTAGTGGTCCTCGTCAGGTAAACCAAACATTAACAGTGGGGCTGGCGATAATGGGATTACCTGACGTTTAAGACACTTCAGTTTACTTCACCCGAAGATTAACCACCCTAACGCTATCCTCATCGAACATAAATTATTGACCAAATTCTCAGGGATGAGTAGGGGTAAAATACATATTTTCAGCAACTTATAAAGAGTGTAATGATGTGTTGGAATTTAAATATATATTAAACATTAGTTGTAACAATCTGATAAAAACAATGGAATATTAACCCGAAATATACAGCCTCCATGACAGCTGAGTAATAACTGTCCGCCGCCCGTGGTCACTGTTCATACTCCAGCCATTATGCCCTGGTGGTTGCCAAACATCTCTCACGAAAACGCTTATGATTAAATTCATGTTTTTATTTAGGAATTTAATGGTTGTACTTAATTTAGAAAATTAGCATTATAAAAATAAAGATTGATGATGGAAATCGTTAACTACGGTTGATCTAAGAATTAATGTAAGGTACAGTTTTCCCTTGTGAATTCGACCATATATTATGAGAGGTAATCCTAACTGTTCTATTTGAGAAATTGGCTGCATGTTACCCGATGTTTACGACGGTGGATTATATCATTAATATCAGACATTAAACCTATTAGCGTCACTTAGGAAAATAATTATCCTATGGAGGTGACAAATGATGAAAACGATAAGTAAACACTGTACAGTATTTATAAACACCTTAACCAGTTGGTCTCCCGCTAACGTCATCAGTACTCGGATAGTCTGACTTTTGTTAGAGGTTCATTGTTTTTTGTTTTTTTTGAGAAAGAAGTTAAGTGTTTCATGATTTTTTTTGTCTGTGTGTGAGAATGTCTTATAATGAAAACTTTCGAACGTTTGGATGCCATTTAGAAAACAAAATTTTCTTCAGGTGCTGTACATAAGTTTGTTCACCCAAGGTCAACATAACTAAGAATGTTTCACTCAGTTTCCCAAGTTTTTGCTAAAATTTCACCCTAATATATTGTAAACATGGATGTTTCACTTTTACGTTATTTCACTTATTTGCTTATACAACGTCTATAATTTTCACCATTCTCTACGTATACTTTAAATTTCAGTTTAGACCCACATAATATGGATGTTTCACTGTCTCATACGCATGTGGTAAGGTCTCACTTTGGACCAACATAAACGTGGATGCTTCACTCAGCCTCCCACGTTGCGTCAAGGTCTCACTCTTCACTAAGAACTTGGGATGTCATAATCAGCGAGCGTGGGCAGGCAGTTCACCTGAACGCCCTCACCATCGTCAAAGTTCATTTATTCCTTTTTACAACGTCAAAGTTTTAGCACTCAATTACCTGCATCACTTTGTTGACTTGTTAGTGGGTGTTCGGTGATAATGACACTGATAGTTGCAGTAGTAAATATTGAGACCGAAAAACACACCGCTCTTACTCTATACACCTTGGCCGTAAAAGACATACACACACACCGTTCTTTATTTTGCAAGATGACTCTATGCGGAATCCTGGTGGTCTCACTTCAAGTAGCCAGTAGTCCTCTCATCAGACATAGTGAGTTCTACCTCTTTTATTTTTTTATCGTTGTTGGAGTAGTGCATTTTACTGACCTTGCTACGCGCTTAAAGATCTTCGTTGTTGAAGCGCAGTAATAACATTATGACAACAACACTAACTTGGGGGGGGGGGGTCCAAACCTTTTTCATCTGGTATACTACTTGACGTTCAAGATGACTGGGAATTTGGTAAAAAGAATTGAACGGCATTTTATTTTGGGTGTTATCTGTGGTCTGTAGGTGATGACAGTGTGGTGCATGAGGAAACACTAATAAAGGGAGACATACACAGCAAGATAAACGAGCAAGAAAAGAGAGGATTAACAACTTAATGGTATTTTCTTTTATCGTCAATCATGTTTCTTTCATGACAGAAATAAGTGAAGTTCTCGACCTAGTCAAAGGGATGACCGAGTCGGCTTATTTCTCACCAGTTGATACATTTTAGGCTTCGTTTTCGAGAGGTCACACCGGTTATTGTCGTCCTATTTCACACATCCAAGTTGACGGAACTAACATGAACGCCTTAACAACCGGTGGAACTAGCAGAGGATATATGTACCTGTGGCTAATAATTAGCTTTAATTTGTTTCGTTTCATCCTGTAATAAGATATTCCTCCTCTTCCCCGCCACTCTCTAGGTTTCACTCTGCTGTTTTCGACCGACTGGAGGTTTCAGCTGGTGCAGTCGGCGGCAAGGAAGCCCAAGAATAATAATCACCTGCCACGGCCATAAAGCCTGTATTTATAAAGTTGTAAGTTAGGTAGCGGTGCTTATGTGGCGGTGATGGCTGCGCATGTGTGACAGTGGTGTCGCAGTATTTGTGTGGCACAGGTGTGGCGATGTGTGGGTGTGATACTGGTGTGGTGATGCCTGTGTGGTCATGGTTTGGCGGCGTGTGTGTGGTAGGGGTGTGGCAGCTGTGGTTTTGCCTTACCCCACCACCACACACACACCACACTGACTGGTTTTGGAAACTCATTTTTTTTTAACCTGGAGAAGAGACTTGCATACATTCAGCCTTTTTAAAACTGAATTTTGTATATTTTAATTTGAGTTGGTAGTAGAATTATTAAGCTGTAAATATCTCCCAACTGCATGAGAAAGTTAAGTACAGTGTGTGTGTAAAGATGTGAGCATATTTCACAGGTTTAGAATCTCGGAGTAAAGAGTTAATTTACACGATAAACGTTCAGGAAATAAACCTTTTAAGTATACAACACAAAGGCTTATTGACGAGCGAAAGTTTAAGCCAATGAAAGGAAGGTAATGGAGGCCTTCCTTATGCGGCTCCAGCTTTCAGCGGTAATATCTCACGTTGGTGTTACAAAGAGCACAACCGGTTGCTGGTGTCATAATTCACTGTGTTCTCGACCACCAGAGGAGTACACCACACAGCCTACTCTACTGCCCGAGTCTATACATTCCTATGCATTTTCTTTCCTAGTTGCCAACAAGCATAAATAACACTCAAGTTATTAGTTGGTAGAATAATATAATGTTCAACCTTATATTTCATATTTTTGCATAAAGAAAGACTTCTTTTTTTTTCATACCGACACAGAATTTGGTGAGGGTTGTGACAGCCTCCCCCGCGGGTCGCCAGGAATGGTGTTGGGGGCGGGACCTTCACGGCACCTCGACCGCTTTTTCTAAGGCTCGTTAATAGTAATTCATTTCTTACGAGGTGTTGGTTGGTTCTTGGGGGATAGGTGGAATAATGGAGGGGGAGAGTAGACACTGGGGAAGGGGTAGAAGGAGGGAGGGAGGCTGTTCCGCCGTGTTCCTTCACCTACAGAGTATGAGACATTCAGTTTCAGTGCTAAGTGTTGGTAAAACATTTATGAATCTTAAAAAAACATAAGTATGATGAAGCTTATCTTGAAGTCAGCAATTTTGAAAATGAATGCAACGTATTGACTCTATTTCATGGCCGTGTAAGTGTCTAGACTAGAGCAACGTAGCCAAATATATCTCGTAATAATGACAGGTGTAAAAATTTGGTAAACTGACGAGATTCACCACCCATCAAAAACTGTGGGTGTCACCTGCCCACAGACGGCTAACACTTCGTTATTTTCCGAATAAATTATTTGCAAAATGTTAATAAGGAAAAACATGCACACTATTTTCTCTCAAAATATTCGACGATATTTAATTTGTTTTTCATCGCCTTCTATATACAGCTTGAAGGACTCCAAACTTGGTTAAGAGGTCAATAACAATATGCAAACTGACCAAATACATCATATAATAATAGGGACCATAAGAGAGTGGAGGAGAGGCAGGAGCTGGCAGTTCACAAGTGTACCCGGGATCGAGTTTTGGGGGGGGGGGTAGACTCCCTCCCACGTGCTCCTCCTCGTCTCAAGTTTCATCTACAGTACCTCACTTTAGCAGAGTGTAAAATATCTGTGTCAGGTAGAGGGTCATGCATATGTAAGTAGCCGTCTTGCGCTACTCCTAAGACGCCTCGGATACCACAACAAACACGACGCCACCGCAGTGTAATATACCTCGGGGTTGTTTTCGGGATCTTGCATGACGCACCTAAAGGAGGTAGTCTTACAGCATCGTTGTTGTTATCAGTCAAGTCTTGTATCGTGTACAAGTTGGTGCTGCTGCTGCTAGGTCAGTACAAATAGCCACGGAGGCTAAAACATGATGGAACATTTGTCTGGCAGACTACCATTACCTAATTTGCCATGGTGATGTACCCAGACAGGAAGGTGATGACTGCTTGTATATGCTGCATGATAAAGATGTTTTGGTTTTCCTTCGCATATATTTGTTCGAGTATCACCAGCGACATCCACTGGCTTATCTCTCTCTCTCTCATTCATTGTATCCTCGCTTTTGTACAAGTTCTGTCTTCCTCTCTTTCTCGTCTTACTGATTTTAACACTGCTAGACCGCCCATCAACCCTTACCTCTGGTCATATCTAAAAAGTCCTGTGGCATGAAAAAATATAAAATAAAATACGCCACATGATTCTCTTCGTGCAGTCTAACAATATATTCAATAACTATTTAGAAGCGTTGTCCCTCATCCTTTAATTATGAGTCGTACATTAATTTACTTTTGGTTCTTACTTATTTCAATGCACAGTTCGGGTGGTGAGACATGAAGCTGATTGACGTTCGTGTTCTCTCTGGTTTTCTGGTTTGTGATTTGTTTTCGTCAGATGTGATTTATATTTGAAAGTTGTTGAGGTTTAGTATTATTTGTATATAATTCTCATCCAGTGTTTGTGCTTATTGTTTTCGGGTTTTCTTAGGGTGCTTTGGGACGCTTCCATTTAAGACTGTCGTTCAAGGTTTCAATTCTAGGTGTCTAAACGTATACACTCTTACGCTGCTAGTCAAGGGTTTTCACTCTTTGTTTCCTTAGGGTTTTTTTTTTTTACTCTTTTGTCTATATAAGGTTCGTAATTCTGTTTTCGGTCTACGGTTCTACTTCAAGGTTTCTATAACAAGTTTACACTGCTGGATTCAACTGAGATTCCTGCCACTTACACAACCTCTTCTTCGACCCTCCCTCCACCCCTTCCACCTCCACCCCCTCCTCCTCCACCATCTCCACCTCCACCCCTACCCCACCTCCACCCCCTCACCTTCCCTTCCTCGGGTAGCTCGTTCACCATCGTCATCACCTTCAGCACTGAGAGGCTGTGACTTCCCCCTCCATAACCCCACCGCGTACATGTGTCTCCGTGACCTCCCTCCCTACTGCGTACCACTTCACGTCCGTCACCACAGCTAGGATGATCCACGCTGATGTTACTTCATGCTCTGGTCGTCTGGTGGTTTTTGATGTCAAGGGAATTTTAGACTCGTGTTTTTATTATCCTGTTGTTCAAATTTAGGTTATGAATTATCAAGATTATTATGCTATTGTGATATTTTTTTTTTACTTGGGATGTATCGTATTACTGAGGGAGATTGTTGGTTGGTTTGTCTGGTAATGCATGAAAATCTTATATCTCAGAATAGAAAGTTGAACGTCATCTCTGTTGACCATTCTTCTCCAGGCACAGTGCTCGCCCACCCACTCTGCCCAAGACGTGTACATAAAAGTGTTGAGGCTGGAAGTTTTCGCTCAGAGGGGGGAGCTAAAGGGAACACCCACAATAATTAAGTTATTTCGTGTCCATAACCGCTGAGGTAAGAGGGTAGCTGTCCATAATGGTGCACTTATATGCTGAATCTTAATATAGTATCAAGCTAAAAAAAAATCCTACCCAAATATACTGTACACATGCTGCAGTTCATTCAAGTGTTCCTGTCTTGAATTTGTTAATGAAATGGGTTATTAAGGAGTTAGAAATCACAGGTAGAAATAAAGTGAGGAACAATATAAACGTTAATGAAGTAAATTAATTTACTGTGGCCCCGAATTTAATATATCACTGAACTATGCCTCATATTAGCAAGAACGACTTAAGTTTGGCAACTTAAAATCAGACTTCGATCAGTAATAGTTTTATTTCCATTTGCCAGACGGAGTGTTAGCTCGCCAGGCCGCGGCCAGCATGGATGTTTACTATTGTTGTGTAAGAGATCTGGGCGGCCGCGTGACGGTGATCAACGCTCTCTGATTATACCGTGCTTGAACAGATTATTCAACGCTACGTTATTTATGCGTTATTGGCGGACACAGAAGTGATTTTGGTGTGGATGTGAAGTATTTTAGTGAGAAACATTTTTAATTTATGAGTTTTAAAAAAATCCACCATCACCTCAACGTAGCCATCTTACACCAGTCCCATATTGTGTTGCCACTGGACGGACTGTGCTCGTGATTCATCTCCGGCCACGCCTTAGATGGATAGTCTGTTTCCAGTGACAACACACTGGAGGGGCCATCTGTGGTCACACGTCAGAAATATCTAGCGTCCATAACCCCACGATGAGCCACGGTGGCCACCCACCACCATTATTTTATACGAGAGGCAGAGTGATCGATCGTTTACACACGAGTCGTTAGAGACGTGTACCAGTCGCTGGAGGGTTGCTCATTTTTCCCAATTTTAGAAAATTGTGGGTGGGGGTGTTTTTTCCCATTATTTCGTTACTCCTAAATTCATTGGGGCCAGAATTAATGAAATCCAACATGTTCTAGGGGTCGCGAATCCAAATATAAAAAATGAATTTTTGCGAAAAAACGTCAAAACTCAAGCTTTTTCTCTTATAGATCAGCAATCGCGCTGCTTTTCACTACTTAACCCTAATGGCTGGCTAGAGCAGCTATTCAGCTTTCCATTGACACCCTAATTCGATTGCATGCACCTCTTAGTTGACCTTCTAGTTCAGGTCAAAGGCTTTACCTGCATTAAGGGAACCAGATTCCAAAATATTCATAGTTTTGACTTTTCCATTTATTCGAAAACACATATCAATATTTTGCCATCACAGTCTTTTCCATGATATATTTCCCTCTTAAAAAAAACAAACATCATTGAAATAGGTCAATAACTCTAGGAGGAGATGCAATTTGAAAGTTCAATCCCCCCTCTATTCAACTCTCACAGTTGCATCAGAGCAGACTTGCTGAAGCCACTCATCTGCTTCCTGTGCTTTTCCACAAGTTGCATGACATCCTGCAGCTGCTGCTCATCCTTCGTGACTGAACCAATGAAGTCCTGCATAAGCTTTATTCCCCTTTCGGCCACGTCATTGCTTACCTTCAGGCTTCTGGAGAAATCTTTCAGCTTCATGAACTCTTCGTTTTTCTCCCAGTCTTCCACCGATGACATCAGCCATGCTGTGCCGCACACATGATGCTCCTTGAAGATCATCCATGAACGTTCATCTATCAGGTCGGAAAGCCGTGTAGTCTGTTGGATGACCAAGTTGTCGTTGGCGTAGTCGTTCGTTTCTTCTAGGCAGCTCAATTTGGTCGCCATCTCCTTTTTCTCTGCCGCACTCAACTTCTCGCTGCACAGCGACAGAACGACAGTCTGTGGCCTCAGATACCACAGGTGGCGGCTCGCGACCGCCAGCGCCGCATCAGCCACCTCACAGTCCACGGCCCTGTAGCGGAGGAGTTCGTGATGCAGTTGCAGGTCATTCACAGGCGCATCCTCGGCTACTGGTGATTTCAGCCACGCCGGTGTGTACAGCAGAGACACAAAGATCGCCATCCTCTGCAGCTTGACGCACAGGTAACTGGTGAGCTCTAGCTGGTGGCTAAACATGTAGATCTTGAGGTAGTATATGATCTTCGCCATCCAGCGAGCGTGGTGACATGCGCCAGGACGCAGAAAGTGCGTGCCGCGCGGAGGATTCACACCGAGGACGAGGAGCGTTAGTTCTGCCGCTTCTCGGTAATCCTCTCTGGCCCATTCTGTGACGGTCAGCAGGTAGCTAACGGTCCTGTGTCGGAGGTGACTGAGCCAGTCAGACTCTGGTAGATTTGCAATGTCCAGCCTGAGATACTGAGAGTGATCTAGTTGACTCCACTGGAAGAGAGGGTCCGTAGGGGCCGATGTTTTGCCGAAGATGTTGCTGGCAGCGGCTCTCACCACCAGTTCCATGACGTGGTGTCTGCACCCAAGCCTCAACAGCTGTTTTTCCAGCAGCGCCTCCAGATGGACAACCGCACCTTGGACTCGCCCTGTGTTGGACGACGTTGTATCAAAGCACAGTGCCTTGACATTTGAAGCGCAGCTCCAGTCCTCGATAGCACGAGCGTTTGCGCGTGCCTGGGTCAGGCCAGTGCCGTCCTTCACTGGCAAGACAGCAAGCAGCTTCCCTTCCTCATGGCCGTGCCCTGAGATGAAGATGGCCTGTCGGTGTTCTTCTCCCACGACGTTCTGAAATGAGAGAAATATAAAAATTCAGACAGATAATGAAGAATTATCAAGGCTGCCTTTTTCTCCAAGCTTTTTGTTAATGATTTGATACATTTCTAACAATATATTACAATAGTCTAGGCTTTGGTAAAATATTAATGTAGTACCTAAACGTGATTGATTATACATAGCAGCTTACTCGGTGCACCGTGGTGGGCTCGTGCGGCGACATTTGCACCGCGCAGTCTCTCTCGAGATCTGGAACTCAGACAGATCGCCTGGCGGGTTAGCAGAGCGCAGCACTGCTGCGACCACCGAAACTATCTGCGAGCAAAAGCAGGCAAGGGTGTCAGTAGAAAATGTCGACTGTTTAAGTGCTTATCAAATAATTAACAGAAATTTCAAACATTCCTAACACATTTATGGATACACTTACTTCGTTATTGGATATCCGAAGACGGTCAGCGAGTTCCTTTAATGCTGGCTCTTGGAGAATGCGACGTGGAAGCTGAACCGTCACATAAGGGTGCTTTGATGTGTACCTGCCAGGTTGTATCGCTGTGTCCTTTTTCTCCATTTCTACTTCCGTTGGGGTGTCAGCCACCACAGAGGTTTGAGGTCTCGAATCACTGCTGCTTGGTTCACAGGCTGCGAACCTTCCCTGTTTCGAGCTTTGCTTCTCGACTCGTTCCTCTTGCTTTCTCTTCTTAGCGGCAAAAATCTTATCGTTACCACTCATGAACGCTTTTCTTTCTCCGCGTTGGTCTTGATAGAAGGCGATGTCTTGTTGTTTGTCGGCCGGTGTAAGCAGCCGGTTCTTCTCGATGTCCTCTACGGCGTCCGGTGCTCCGATGTCCCACAACAGGTCAAGTTGAGACTTGAAGTTTTCAACCTTGTCCGTTGCAGCCCTGTCCCGACTTTTTTGTAGACTTCTCCAGTGCTCCCATAACCTTGTCAGCTTCTCCCGGCACCCCCTCTCTGAGATAGTCTTGATGCGAGCTAAATTCCAGAACGTGAGTACGTTTCTCACTGTTTCTTTAAACGTCTCCTGTCTGTCACCAGATTCATTCACTGTGTGAAAGAAGAACTTCAGGACTTGACGCATCGTCGGGAGTTTACTGCCTCTAATTGACGATGCTGGCTGGCCTACTAGATAGATTTCAGTGGCAGAACGGGTAGTGGATGATGTTGGCCTGACAGTCCCCTTAGCATTCTCCCCCGACTGCGACTCACTCACGTTTTGTAATAAAACAAAATAGGCAAACAAAATAGGGTCACATAAGAGCAATTTAATCACCTGTAGAAAATACAACATAAATAGATAACCATAAATTTACTGCCACACTATATAGCAGATTTGA
>NW_024744932.1:0-6446 GCF_018991925.1 Homarus americanus
GTACATAACAAGGATCTACCACATGACTCTTGCTATCACAGAGAAACCTGGAAATAATAAAAAACAAACATCACATACACATTGTTGTAAGGAAATATATTCTACTATTGTTTTATAAATATAACCAAAGTGTTTTCTGACGTTGTTATTACTACACGTCAACAACTAAGGTCTTTAAGTGCATACCAAGGTTAGAAATTACACCAGTTCATCAACAAATAGAGATTATGAGAGATTATTAATTATTATCTGTGTAATTTCTAATCAATCTAAGATGTCAATAGCTCTGCCAAATACTATAGTGTGTCCCTGTGATGACTAATATCCATGCAGGAGAGACAACAGAACCTTCATTAGTAGTTTATCTTATTAATTATCGAGTTTATGTATAGTCGAGGTCAAAAGTAGTGTCGCCTCTCCTGCTCCTTCACGAAAAACAAGACTGAGACTGTGAACCCAAAGCGGGAGACACTGAGGCTTCGGGTCCACGGAGGCTTTGGGTTCATGAGTCTGAATCTTGGGGTTGGTGAAGCAGTAGTAGTGTTGACAGGACTTTTGACCCCGACTGTACATTAAATTACACTTAATATTATTTTAATATAGATCCTACATGAGTTCTATTTCTATGTAATACTGCTTAGTGTTATGTCTATGTAATACTGACACCAAGAACACACTGTTATTAAGCTATGGAGAGTATTATTGAGCCATTAAACCTTTATAATCTGCTTTTGAACGAGCAAATGAAAGAACAAAAGCTGGTTCTAACATCACAAGAATAATAATTTGAAATTACTTCTCTATTATAACCAAGGACACAGCTAATTAATACTCGTCTATATAATCATTTAAATTACTTGTGTTTATTTAGTTATTGTTGGTGTTACATATGACCACTACACCAGAGGACTGTACACATTATGGGATTAATATATAGGACTATTAACACGTTACCAGGTGAGTCGGGATATAAAGTTGATAATTATCCATTGTGGTTAATTTTAGTTGAATATTAAGAGGCATTTATTGGTCTTTATTGTTTATTCATTATCAAGTACAGAAGATATTAATGGCGGTTTACCTACTATTACATACAAAAATATTAATAAATTCTACACTGAAAAAATAATGATTATAAATTAATAAAGAAGCGATAAATCATGACTCTCCTATTGGCAATCAGCTAACTTACGGTCGTGACGTCACAGCAATAGTATAGTGCAAGAGGCTGAAATACAGTTTGTGTGTAGGGACGATTGAACTCAAACCAGACATTTTGTTGAGTAAAAAATAATTCACTTCCCTCAACTTTAAGATAGTGGCTGATCAGGACAAAAAATCTCTCTCTCTCTCTCTCTCACCTGTAGGAGTTGATGCATATAAAGATGACGTATCTAACTGTACACTACAGGTAGACGTGGGAGTGTAATCGCCTTTAACGTCACAAGTGTTGCAACAGCTTCCCTCCTCCTGCACATTACAAAACCTCGACTCTCACACACACACACACTCCTACCTGCCACGTCTCCACCTTTTATTTCACACACACACACACACACACACACACACACCTGCCTTCTAAATCCAGTTATTCATTAGTTCTTCAGGACACAGGGATCATTAGCATCTGGTTGGTGGCTCAGTTTGCCTTACACTGTCTCTAGTCGGCGGGTTAAAGGCCAGGTGGGTCATCTAGCCTCGTGTTGTATCGCTTGTGTGGGGGAAACTGTGACCGTCTTTCATCAGAGCACCAGCTGCCTGTACTGTATGTAGGGGTCAGGGGGGTGATTGTTTATTTTCCTTCCTCACTCTTATTCTCTACCTTCACCCTCACTCTTCAGCCCTCACCCTCATTCTTCATCAGCCTTCACTCTCACTCTTCAACCTTCACCCTCATTCTTCATCAGCATTCACCCTCACTCTTCAGCCTTACCCTCGCCCACCACCCTCTGTGAGACTCTCCTCCCCACCCACCACCATCGCCACCTCCCACCCACCATCATCATCACCTCCCTAACCACCATCATCACTTCCCACTCCACTCACCACACCTCCCACCCACCATCATCACCTCCCACCCACCACCATCACCTCCTCCCCACTCCACCCACTCATCACCTCACCACCACCATCACCTCCCACTCCACTGCCATTCACTCTCCCCACCTACTGCCAATCCCTTCCCCACTCCACCTCATCATCACCTCAATTCATCATCATCACCTCCCCACCCACCACCATCACCTCCCCACCCTCCGTGAACTCTGACCTCTAACGCATCGATTATTTCTGCCTTTAGCGAAAACTCAAGGAAGGAAGAATGTTGTAGCCAGTGGATGTAAACTGTTCCGTGTATCCGTTTATTGGTTTGTCCGAGGCTGGTGATGAGGTGGTGGCAAGGTGGTAGTAGGAGGTGGTAGAAATTAGCTGGTGGTGGTAGGCGGTTGAAGATATTGGCAGGTGGTGGTAGGAAGCGGTAGGTGGTTGATGATAGTTGCAGGTGATGGTAGGTGGTGGTAGATGGTGGCAGGTGGTCGGTCGTGGTAGCTGGTGATGGTAGGTGGTGGTAGATGGTGATGGTAGGTGGTGGTAGATGGTGGCAGGTGGTCGGTCGTGGTAGCTGGTGATGGTAGGTGGTGGTAGATGGTGATGGTAGGTGGTGGTAGATGGTGGCAGGTGGTCGGTTTTGCAGCTGGTAATGGTAGGTGTGTAGGTGGTAAGTATATCGTAGCTATGATGGTAGGTGGTGGTAGATGGTGGCAGGTGGTCGGTCGTGGTAGCCGGTGATGGTAGGTGGTGGTAGGTGGTGGCAGGTGGTCGGTCGTGGTAGCCGGTGATGGTAGATGGTGGCAGATGGTCGGTCGTGGTAGCCGGTGATGGTAGGTGGTGGCAGATGGTAGGTAGTGGTAGCCAGTCATGGTAGGCGGTTTAGATAAGGCGCCGGGGTGGGGGGGGGGGCAGATAGGAGAGCGTAGAATGGGGTAACAAGTCACAGGCGGTTGTCAACAGTGGCAGATGGCATTAGATGATGGCAGATGGCAGCACATGGTGGTCGGCGGCGATAACTACCATCATACTTCACCAGCTAGTGTCATTTGGTGGCGGGCGGTGGTAACTTGTTCACTGTGTCAACCAGCTGGCAGGTACGTGTGTCGACTACGTGTCAGAAGATGTCCGCTGGTGTACAGGGAATTGTGTAAGATGATGTCAGTTGGTGTCATTTGGCACGGACGGCGGCAACGACGTGGTTTCTCAGCTGGTGGCAGATTGCGTCATGATTCAACAACTGGTGGGTGGTAGCCAAGGGCAGGTGGTGAATGCTTACGTCATAAGTCAATAACTGGTCGCTCGAAGGTGGTAGCAAACTCCTTCATAGTTTAACAGCTGGTGCCTGGTAGCGTCATGGTGGTTCCCAGGCCGCTTCATCGTTTTATAAATGATAACAGCTGGTGGCAGGTGGTGGTACATTACATCATTGGTTTAACAGCTGGTGGCAATTGGTGGCAGGTTACATCATAGGGTTAACAGCTGGTGGCAGTTGGTAGAGGGTTACCTAATGGGGTTATTGGCTAGTGGCAGATGGTGGGGAGAGAGAGAGAGAGAGAGAGAGAGAGAGAGAGAGAGAGAGAGAGAGACCTGCCTGGTGGATCAATGAGTTAACAGCCACCACCCACGAGTGTTCAGCGGTCGACGGTTCGAATCCCAGAAAAGTTTCGATAGCTCTACTGAAAGGGATTTAAGGCTGGCTTATCACTGCTTCGGGCCTCTCCTGTTCTGTTTAACGGCACTCCAACTCTTTTTACCGGCATTCTATCTCTGTTAAACAGCACTCTATCTGTTTAACAGCATTATATTTCTGTTGAACGGCACTCCATCTCTGTTTATCGGCATTCTATCTGATTAACGACAATCAAGCTCTGTTTAACGGCTTTTATCTGTTTAACAGCTCTCTACCCCGTAAGCGGAACTAGCTCTGTTTAACGGCACTCCCTCTGTTTACCGGCACACTCTGTTTAACGACACTAATTCTGTTTAACGCCACTTCATCTCTGTTTAACGGCACTCTAGCTCCATTAGCGGCACTAGCTCTGTTTAACGGCACAGGTTTGTTCATCTCGTTTACACATTCAGAGATGAAGTCAGAAATAAATGAAAGAAATTTATAAAGACGAAGACGAAGAAAAGAGAAATGAAGGAAGAGGAAGAAAGCGAGAAATAAAAGAAATATGAAAAAAAGAAAGACACGAAAAAGATGCGAGAAAAAAGAGAAAGGAAACGTGAAAATAGAGAGAAGGAAAATATACAAAGAAAAATACAGAAATAACAGGAAGCAAAAAGAATAAGAGTAAGGAAGAAGAATAAAAAAAAAGAAATAACAGGAAACAAGATAAATGAAGGAAAGAGGAAATAAAAGAAAAAAGAAAAGAAGAAGAACAAAGTAAAAACAAAGACAATTAAAAGGGAACTACATAATAATTTGTTTCTTGTAATATAATGATGGGTAATTGAGCACCTGTCCTAATAAGCCAGAGTTCAGGTGTACACAGGTGCCCTATACAAAGTCAGGTGTACACAGGTTAAGTAGAAATAGATAAGGTGTACACAGGTTAAGTAGAAATAGATAAGGTGTACACAAGTGAGGTATACACAGGTGCCCTATACAAAGTCAGGTGTACACAGGTAAGTGGAAATAGATTAGGTGTACACAGGTGAGGTGTACACAGGTAAGGTATACACAGGTACCATATACAAAGGTCAGTGTCCAATCAATGGGTATTGGTTCTCCGTAGTTGCCTGTCTGAATCTTTTATATGAGAACAAAAAAATGCAATCCTTTCCGGGTCTCTCTCTCTCGCACCACACACACACACACGCACGCACGCACACACACACACACACATACACACACACACTTTACATAAGGAAATACTCGTACGGTACATATCCTTCAATATATTCAATTGTTTTTATAAAATCTGACAGATCAAAACAACGATCTGAATACATAGTGGATCTCTCTCTCTCTCTCTCTCTCTGAGATAGTGAAGACCCAGTCAAGTTCAGTACTCACTCTGGGTACAACATGTAGCTAATTTCAGCATGATTCATTGCCACGACTTAATTACAGGTAACACGTCAGCTGTCAGGAGGTGACAGTGCTCTCAGGGTAAAAAGCCGAGTGTCAAGCTCGACGCTGAAATCTACAGTTTCCAACACCATATTTTCAAGAAATTCCCAGAATTATTTAATTCTTCAATCAAGACTACAGATATAGGTATGCCACAGACAAACACTATATTTTTACACACAATACCATAGTCTACAGCACACCATCACATCCCAGACGTCGTGATAGGCTAGTTGTTAATTTATAAATGCCTTAATATTAATTATATATATATATATATTTCGTAACCAAATCCACAATGAAAACGTGGATAAGATAAATCTTGATAAAATCACACGGGAAAATGGAAACAACGGAGTACCTTAGCTTTCGTCTTTATTCAAGACATCTTCAGAGGCAACTGGATTACATGGACAGAGAGAGGCTTAAATATACAGGGTGACCTAAAAACATGAGGTCAGGTCATAATGATGACATCCACTAATCCCCACACCAACACAACCGTAGAGGAGCTTAAGAGAAGGGAGGTGACGTGACTAGACAGGTCAGGTCAGAAAAAAGGGGACCCACAAAATAACTGTCATACATCAAGATCAAAGGATTTCAAAGCATTTTTAACCTTGGGCCATTGACAAATAAATTTATGTAACATATTATCAGTTTTGAACTGACCATCACTAAGGTTTATTGATTTTAATTCCTTAATCAAACTAGCTTCAACCAGAAGTCTTTCTGTGACACAAGATTATTTGAATACTTCTATATATATATATATATATATATATATATATATATATATATATATATATATATATATATATATATATATATATATATATATATATATATATATATATATATATATATATATATATATATTACATGGACAGAGAGAGGCTTAAATATACAGGTGTCACAGAAAGACTTCTGGTTGAAGCTAGTTTGATTAAGGAATTAAAATCAATAAACCAAGGTTAAAACTGCTTTGAAAACCTTTGATCTTGATGTATGACAGTTATTTTGTGGGTTCCTTTTTTTCTGACCTGACCTGTCTAGTCACGTCACCACCCTTCTCTTAAGCTCCTCTACGGTTGTGTTGGTGTGGGGATTAGTGGATGTCATCATTATGACCTGACCTCATGTTTTTAGGTCACCCTGTATATTTAAGCCTCTCTCTGTCCATGTAATCTAGTTGCCTCTGAAGATGTCTTGAATAAAAACGAAAGCTAAGGTACTCCGTTGTTTCCATTTTCCCGTGTGATTTTATCAAGATATATATATATATATATATATACATATATATATACATATAATATAT
>NW_024744933.1:0-12776 GCF_018991925.1 Homarus americanus
GGGTGTGCAGACTGTCTGAGGTGTGTCTTGCAGTGTCATGGGGTGTGCCTGGGAGTGTCAGGGTGTGCCTGGGGGTGTCAGAGAATGCCTGGGGAGTGTCAGAACTATGCTGGGCGTATCCAGGGTGTACCTGGGAGTGTCAGAGGTGTACCTGGGAGTGTCAAATGGCACCTGGGAGGGGTCAGAGGTGTGTACCTGGGGAGTGTCAGGTATGCCTGGGCGTATCCAGAGGAGGTGCTGGGGTATCAGAGGTGTGCCTGGGGTGTCAGAGGTGTGCCTGGGAGGTCAGAGGTGTGCAAGTGTCAGAGGTGTTCTGGGAGTGTCAGGGGCGTGCCTGGGATTGTCAGTGGTAGCAACTGGGAGTGTCATTGGTGTGTGCCTGGGAGTGTCCAGAGGTGTACCTGGAAGTGTCAGGAGTGTGCCTGGAGTGTCAGAGGTGTGCCTGGGAGTGCCTCAGGTGTGCCTGGGATTGTCAGAGGTGTGCCTGGGAGTGTCAGCGGTGTGGCTGGGAGTGTCAGGGTGTGCCTGGGGAGTGGCAAGCGGTGTATCTGGGAGTGTCAGAAGAGGTGTGCCTGGGGAGTGTCTGGGGTGTGCCAGAGTGTCTGGAGTGTGTGCCTGGGAGTATCCCAAGAGGTGTGCATGGTGTCAGGGAGTTAATCTGGTGGTGTCAGCGGTGTGCATGGGGAGTGTCCGCGGTGTGCCTTGGGTGTCAGGAGGTGTGCAGGTGTCAGAGGTGTGCCTGGGGTGTCCTGGGGTGTGCCTGGGTGTCTCAGGCTGTGCCTGGGGTGTCTGGGAGGTGTGCCTGGCGGTGTCTGAGATGTGCCTGGCAGTGTCAGAGGTGCCTGGGGTGTCACGGGTGTGCCTGGGGAATGTCAGGGGTTTACATGGGGAGTGTCCAGAGGTGTGCTTGGTAGTGTCAGAGATGTGCAGGAGTGTCTGGGATGTGCAGGGCAGTGTCTGGGGTGTGCCTGGCAGTGTCCCAGCAGTGTCCTGGGAGTGTCAGGTGTACTGGGGAAATATCATTGGTGTGCCTGGAGGGGTCAGGGGGTGTGCCTGGGGTGTCAGAGTGTACTTGGGGGTGTCAGGAGGTGGCTGGGGTGTCAGAGGGTACCTGGGGAGTGTCAGAGGAGTGCCTGTAGGTGTCAGAGGTGTGCCTGGGGAGTGTCAGAGATGTGCACTGGGGTGTCTGGGGTGTGCAGGTGTCTGGGGTGTGCCTGGGGTGTCTGGGGTGTACTGGGGTGTCAGGAAACCAGGGGGTGTAAGAGGTATGCCTGGGGTGTCAGAGGTGTGCCAGGGAGTGTCAGAGGGAGTGCCTAGGAGTGTCAGGGTGTGCCTGGGGAGTGTCAGAGGTGTGCCTTGGAGTGTCGGAGGTGTGCCTGGGGTGTAAGAGGTGCACCTTGAGAATTGTCAGAGGTGTACCCAGAGTGTCAGAGGTGGACAGGGGTGTTGGGGTGAACCAGGGAGTGTCTGGGGGTGTACCTGGGGTATCAGGAGGTGTACCTGGGAGTATCAGGTGTGCCTGGGAGTGTCAGGGTGTGCCTGGTGGTGTCGTGGTGTGCCTGGGAGTGTCAGGGTGAATCCTGGAAGTGTCAGGGGGTGTGCCTGGGAGTATCAGAGAATTGTGCCACCAAGTGTCAGAGGTGTGCCTGGGGAGTGACAGAGGAGTGTGCCTGCAGAGTGTCAGTGTTCCTAGAGTGTCCATTGAGGTGTACCTGGGACTGTCAGTGGTGTACCTGGAAGTGTCAGGGGTGTACCTGGAAGTATCAGGGGTGTAACTGGGAGTGTCAGGGGTGTGGCTGGGGAATGTCAGTGGTGTGCCTGGAGTGTCATAGGTGTATCTGGCAGTGTCAGCGGTGTAACTGGGGAGTGTCAGCGGTGTGCCTGGGAGTGTCAGAGGTGTGCCTGGGGAGTGTCAAGTGCACTTCCAGTGTCACAGGTGCACCTGGGAGTTCTATAGAGTGTAACTGGGAGTGTCTGGGCGCTGTACCTGGGAGTGTCTGAAGTGTGTGCCTGGCAGTGTCCACAGTGTGTACCTGGCAGTGTCAGCAGTGGTGTACCTGGGAGTGTCAGCGGTGTGCCTGGGAGTGTCCAGCGGTGTGCCTGGGAGTGTCGGCGGTGGCCTTGGAGTGTCAGAGGGTACCTGGGGTGTCAGCAGTGTGCAGGAGTGTCAGAGGTATGCCTGAGAGTGTCAGAGGTGTTCCTGGGAGTGTTGGAGGAATTGCCTGGCAGCGTCAAAGGAGTGCCTTGGAGTGTCAGAGGTGTACCTGGTAGTGTCAGTGGTGTACCTGGGAATTTGTCAGGGAGTTGTGCTTGGGGTGTGTGATTGGTGTGCCTGGGAGTGTCAGAGGTGTGTCAGGAAGTGTCAGACGTGTGCCTGGGAGTATCAGAGGTGTGCAGCAGAGTGTCGGATGTGTGCCTGGGGGTGTAAGAGGTGCACCTTTGGGTGTCAGAAGTGTGCCAGGGAGTGTTGAGGAGTGAACCGAAGTGTCAGAGGTGATGAACCAGGGAGTGTCTGAGGGTGTACCTGCCTGGGAGTATCGGAGGTGTGCCTGCAAGGTATCGGAGAGGTGTGTGCCTGGGAGTGTCAGAGGTGTTCCTGAGGTAGTGTGTTGGTGTGGGGAGTGTCAGAGGTGTATCTCTGGAAGTGTCAGGGTGTACCTGGGAGTATCAGAGGTGTGTGCACCTGGGGAGTGTCATTGGTGTGCCTGGGGTGTCAGAGGGTGTGCCTGGGTGTGTCATTGGTGTGCCTGGGGAGTGTCAGGGGTGTGCCAGGGAGTGTCAGAGGTGTGCCTGGGGTGTCGTTGAGGTGTGCCTGGGGAGTGTCAGGAGGTGTGCCTGGAAGTGTCAGGGGGTGTGCCTGGAAGTGTCAGGGGTGTGCCTGGGATTGTTTGAGGTGTGCCTGGGATTGTCAGAGGTGTGCCTGGGAGTGTATCAGAATTGTAACTGGGAGTGTCAGGGGGTGTGCCTGGGGAGTGACAGCGGTGTGCCTGGGAGTGTCAGGGGTGTGCCTGGGAGTGTCAGGGGAGGGTGTACTGGGGTGTCTGGGGTGTGCCTGGAGTGTCTGAGGTGTGCATGGAATGTCAGAGGTGTATCTTGCAGTGTCATCAGTGTGCCTGGGAGTGTCAAAGGTGTGCCTGGGGTGTGGGGAATGCCTGGGGAATGTCAGAGGTATGCCTGGGGCGTATCCAGAGGTGGTGTGCCTGGGAGTGTCAGAGGTGTGCCTGGGGAGTGTCAGAGGTGTGCCTGGGGGGGGTGTCTGGTGTGCCTGGGGTGTCGCAGTGTGCCTGGGAGTGTCATTGGTGTACCTGGAGTGTCAGGGGTGTGCCTGGAGAGTGTCAGAGGTGTAACTAGGTGTGTGTTTGGTTTACCTGGGGTGTAAAAAGAGGTGTGCCAGGGGAGTGTCCAGAGTGTACCTGGGGTATCATTGGTGTACCTGGGAGTGTCAGAGGTGTACCTGGGAGTGTCCAGGGGTAAATGGGGGTGTCAGGGGTGTGCCTGGGAGTGACAGCAGTGTGCCTTGGAGTGTCAGGGTGTGCCTGGGAGTGTTTGAGGTGTACCTGGGTGTCTGAGAGGTGTGCCTGGAAGTGTCACCAGGGGTGTACATGGAATGTCAGAGTGTATCTTGCAGTGTCATCGGTGTGCCTGCAGTGTCAGAGGTGTACCTCAGGAGGTGTCAGAGGTGTTCCTGGGAGTGTCAGAGGTGTACCTGGGATTGTCAGTGGTGTGCCTGGGTGTCGTTTGGTGTGCCTGGGGAGTGTCAGAGGTGTGTACCTGGAGTGTCAGGGGTGTGCCTGGGGAGTGCCCCAGGTGTACCTGGGATTGTCGAAGGTACCAGGTGTCAGGGTGTAACTGGGTGTCAGGGGTGTACCTGGGAGTGACAGCAGGGTGCATCTGGGAGTGTCAGAGGTGTACCTGGGGTGTCTGAGGTGTGCCTGGGGTGCCTGAGGTGTACCTGGAAGTGTCTGGGGTGTGCAGGGGTCAGAGGTGTATCTGGCAGTGTCAGCGGTGTGCCTGGGGAGTGTCACGGTGTGCCTTGGTGTCAGAGGTGTGCACTGGTGTCAGAGGTGTGCCTGGGAGTGTCAGGTTGCAGTTGGGGAGTGTCAGGGGTGCTGGGAGTGTCTGAGGTGTGCCTGGGGTGTCTGAGCTGGCACCTGGGTGTCAGAGTGTGCCTGGGGTATCAGGAGGTGTACCTGGGAGTGTCAGAGGTATGACCTGGGAGTGTCAGAGATGTGCCTGGGTGTCTGAGGTGTGCCTGGGGTGTCTGAGGTGTACCTGGGGTGTCTGAGGTGTGCCTGGGGTGTCAGAGTAGTACCTGCAGTGTCAGAGGTGTGCCTGGGAGTGTCAGAGGTGTGCCTGGGAGAGTCAGGGGTCTGAGAGTGTCAGAGGTGTGCCTGGGAGGGTGTCAGAGGTGTGCCTGGGTGTCAGAGGAATGCACAGTGTCAGAGGTGTACCTGGGAGGGTATCAGGTGTGCCTGGGATTGTCAGAGGTGTGCCTGGGAGTGTCAGGTGTAACTGGGGTGTCAGGGTGTGCCTGGGAGTGACAACGTGCATCTGGGAGTGTCAGAGGTGTACCTGGGGTGTCTGAGGTGTACCTGGGGTGCCTGAGGTGTACCTGGAAGTGTCTGAGGTGTACATGGAGTGTCAGAGGTGTATCTGGCAGTGTCAGCGGTGTACCTGGGGGTGTCCGCGGTGTGCCTTGGAGTGTCAGGGTGTACCTTGGGTGTCAGAGGTGCCTGGGAGTGTCAGGGGTGCACTTGGGGGTGTCACAGGTGCACCTGGGGTGTCTGGGGTGTGCCTGGGGTGTCTGGGCTGTGCCTGGGGAGTGTCTGAGGTGTGCCTGGCGGTGTCTGGGGTGTACCTGGCAGTGTCAGAGGAGTATGGGTGTCACAGGTGTACTTGGGAATGTCAGAGGTTTACCTGGGAGTGTCAGAGGTGTGCCTGTGTCAGAGATGACCTGGGGTGTCTGAGGTGTACCAGGGAGTGTCAGAGGTGTACCAGGGGAGTGTCAGAGGTGTATCTGGAAGTGTCAGAGGTGAACCAGGGAGTGTCTGAGGTTTACCTGCTAGTATCGGAGGTGCCTGGGAGTATCGAAGGTGTACCTGGGAGTGTCAGAGGTGTATCTGGAAGTGTCAAGGTGAACCAGGGAGTGTCTGAGGTGTACCTGCTAGTATCGGAGGTGTACCTAGGGTATCAAGGTGTACCTAGGGTGGCAGAGGTGTATCTGGAAGTGTCAGGTGTACCTGGAGTATGAGATATGCCTGAGAGTGTCAGGGTGTACCTGGGTGTGTGAGAAGTGTGCCTGGGAGTGTCAGAGGTGTGCCTGGGAGTGTCGGGGGTGTACCTGGGGTGTCAGAGGTGCCTGGGGTGTCAGCGGTGTACCGGGTATCATTTGTGTACCTGGAAGTGTCAGGGGTGTACCTGGAAGTGTCAGAGGTGTAACTGGTGTGTCATTGGTTTACCTGGGAGTGTCAGAGGTGTACCAGGGTGTCAGAGGTGTACCTGGGGTGTCATTGGTGTACCTGGGAGTGTCAGAGGTGTGCCGAGTGTCTGGGGTGTACCTGGAAGTGTCAGAGGTGTACCTGGGTTGTCTGAGGTGTACCTGGGATTGTCAGAGGAGGTGTACCTGGGAGTGTCAGGGTGTAACTGGGAGTGTCAGGGGTGTACCTGGGAGTGACAGCGGTGTACCTTGGAGTGTCAGAGGTGTACCTGGGAGTGTCTGAGGTGTACCTGGGAGGTCTGAGGTACCTGGAAGTGTCTGAGGCATGGGAATGTCAGAGGTATCTTGCAGTGTCATCGGTACCTGGGAGTGTCAGAGGTGTACCTGGAGTGTCAGAGGTGTCCTGAGAGTGTCAGACGTGTACCTGGGAATGTCAGTGGTGTACCTGGGAGTGTCATTGGTACCTGGGAGTGTCAGAGGTACCTGGAAGTGTCAGGGGTGTACCTGGAAGTGTCAGAGGTGTACCTGGGAGTGCCCCAGGTACCTGGGATTGTCAGAGGTGTACCTGGCAGTGTCAGGGTGTAACTGGGAGTGTCAGGGGTGTACCTGGGAGTGACAACGGCATCTGGGAGTGCAGAGGTGTACCTGGAGTGTCTGAGGTGTACCTGAGTGCCTGAGGTGTTGAAGTGTCTCAGGTGTACATGGAGTATCAGAGGTATCTGGCAGTGTCAGCGGTGTACCTGGGAGTGTCAGAGGCCTTGGAGTGTCAGAGGTGTACCTTGGAGGTCAGAGGTGGCCTGGGAGTGTCAGAGTGCTCTTGGTGCACCTGGGGAGTGTCTGAGGTGTACCTGGGAGTGTCTGAGCTGTACCTGGGAGTGTCTGAGGTACCTGGCAGTGTCTTAGGTGTACCTGGCAGTGTCAGAGGAGTACCTGGCTGGTACTGGGAATGTCAGAGGTTTACCTGGGAGTGTCAGAGGTGTGCCTGGGAGTGTCAGAGATGTACCTGGGAGTGTCTGAGGTGTACCTGGGAGTGTCTGAGGTACTGGGAGTGTCTGAGGTGTACCTGGAGCCGAGTAGTACCTAGAGTGTCAGAGGTGTACCTGGGAGTGTCAGGGGTGTACCTGGGAGAGTAAGGAGGTGTTCTGAGAGTGTCAGAGGTGTACCTGGGAGTGTCAGAGGTACCTGGGAGCAAGAGTGTACCTGGAAGTGTCAGAGGTGTACCTGGGAGTATCGGAGGTGTACCTGGGAGTGTCAGAGGTGTACCTGGTAGTGTCAGTGGTGTACCTGGGAGTGTCAGAGTTATACTTGGGATAGTGATTGGTGTACCTGGGAGTGTCAGAGGTGTATCCGGAAGTGTCAGAGGTGTTCCTGAGAGTGTCAGAGGTGTACCTGGGAGTGTCAGAGGTGTACCTGGGAGTGTCAGAGGTGTACCTGGAAGTGTCAGAGGTGTACCTGGGAGTATCGGAGGTGTACCTGGGAGTGTCAGAGGTGTACCTGGTAGTGTCAGTGGTGTACCTGGGAGTGTCAGGAGGTGTATCCGGAAGTGTCAGGAGGTGCCTGGGAGTCAGAGTAGTACCAGGAGGCTGAGAGGTGGTCTGGAAGTGTCAGGGGTACCTGGGAGTGTCAGAGGTGTACCTGGGAGGTTGGGGAGGAGTACCTGGAGTGTCAGAGGAGTACCTGGGAGGTCAGAGGCACCTGGGAGGTTGGGAGGTGCATGGGAGCTGGGGAGGAGTTCCTGAGAGTCAGAGGAGTACCTGGAGTGTGGGAGATGTACCTGGGAGGGTCTGAGGTGTACCTGGGAGTGTCTGAGGTACTGGGAGTGTCGGGGAGTTGTAGGGGGAGAACCAGGGAGTGTAAGAGGTACTTGAGTGTCAGAGGTGTACCAGGGAGGTCAGAGGAGTACCAGGAGGTCAGCCTGGGAGTGCTGGGAGGTGTACCTGGGAGTGTCGGAGGTGGCCTGGGAGTAAGAGGTGCACCTGGGGTGTCAGAGGTGTACCAGGGAGTCAGGAGGTGAACGAGGGGAGTGTTAGAGGGAAACCAGGGAGTGTCAGAGGTGTACCTTGGAGTGTCAGAGGTGTGCCTGGGAGTGTCAGAGGTGCACTTGGGAGTGTCACAGGTGCACCTGGGAATGTCTGAGGTGTACCTTGGAGTGTCTGAGCTGTACCTGGGAGTGTCTGAGGTGTACCTGGCAGAGTCTGAGGTGTACCTGGCAGTGTCAGAGAAGTACCTGGGAGTGTCAGGGGTGTACCTGGGATTGTCAGAGGTGTACCTGGGAGTGTCAGGGGTGTAACTGGGAGTGTCAGGGGAGTTCCTGGAGTGTCATAGGTGTATCTGGCAGTGTCAGCGGTGTAACTGGGAGTGTCAGCGGTGTACTTGGGAGTGTCAGAGATGTGCCTGGGAGTGTCAGAGGTGCACTTGGGAGTGTCATAGGTGCACCTGGGAGTTATAGAGGTGTAACTGGGAGTGATTGAGATGTACCTGAGAGTGTCTGAAGTGTACCTGGCAGTGTCTGAGGTGTACCTGGCAGTGTCAGCGGTGTACCTGGGAGTGTCAGCGGTGTACCTGGGAGTGTCAGCGGTGTACCTGGGAGTGTCAGAGGTGTACCTGGGAGTGTCAAAGGTGTTCCTGGGAGTGTCGGAGGAGTACCTGGCAGCGTCAAAGGAGTACCTTGGAGTGTTAGAGGTGTACCTGGTAGTGTCAGTGGTGTACCTGGGAGTGTCAGAGTTGTACTTGGGAGTGTGATTGGTGTACCTGGGAGTGTCAGAGGTGTATCCGGAAGTGTCAGAGGTGTACCAGGGAGTATTAGAGGTGTACCTGGGAGTGTCAAGGGTGAACCTGTGAGTGTCAGGGGTGGAACTGGGAGTGTCGGAGGTGTAACTGGGAGTGTCAGAGGTGTACCTGGGAGTGTCAGAGGTGTACCTGGGAGTGTCAGAGTAGTACCTGGGAGTGTCAGAGGTGTACCTGGGAGTGTCTGAGGTGTACCTGGGAGTGTCAGGGGAGAACCAGGGAGTGTAAAAAGTGTACCTGGGAGTGTCAGAGGTGTACCAGGGAGTGTCTGAGGTGTACCTGGGAGTATCGGAGGTGTACCTGGGAGTATCGGAGGTGTACCTGGGAGCGTCAGAGGTGTACCTGGTAGTATCATTGGTGTACCTGGGAGTGTCAGAGGTGTATCTGGAAGTGTCAAAGGTGAACCAGGGAGAGTCTGAGGTGTACCTGCTAGTATCGGAGGTGTACCTGTGAGTATCGGAGGTGTACCTGGGAGGTCAGGAGGTTGTATCTGGTAGTATCATTGGTGTACCTGGGAGTGTCAGAGGTATCTGGAAGTGTCAGAGGTGTACCTGGAGTATGAAAAGTGTACCTGGGAGTGTCAGAGGTGTACCAGGGAGTGTCAGAGGTGAGCCAGGGAGTGTCAGAGGTGAACCAGGGAGTGTCTGAGGTGTACCTGGGAGTATCGGAGGTGTATCTGGGAGTATCGGAGGTGTACATGGGAGTGTTAGAGGTGTACCTGGTAGTATCATTGGTGTACCTGGGAGTGTCAGAAGTGTATCTGGAAGTGTCAGAGGTGAACCAGGGAGTGTCTGCGGTGTACCTGGGAGTATCGGAGGTGTACCTGGGAGTATCGGAGGTGTACCTGGAAGTGTCAGAGGTGTACCTGGGATTGTCAATGGTGTACCTGGGATTGTCATTGGTGTACCTGGGAGTGTCAGAGGTGTACCTGGAAGGGTCAGAGGTGTACCTGGAAGTGTCAGGGGTGTACCTGGAAGTGTCAGAGGTGTTCCTGGGATTGTCTGAGGTGTACCTGGGATTGTCAGAGGTGTACCTGGGAGTGTCAGGGGTGTAACTGGGAGTGTCAGGGGTGTACCTGGGAGTGACAGCGGTGTACCTGGGAGTGTCAGAGGTGTACCTGGAAGTGTCTGAGGTGTACCTGGGAGTGTCTGAGGTGTACCTAGAAGTGTCTGAGGTGTACATGGAATGTCAGAGGTGTATCTTGCAGTGTCATCGGTGTACCTGGGAGTGTAATAGGTGTACCTGGGAGTGTCAGAGGAATACCTGGGAGTGTCAGAGGTATACCTGGGCGTATCAGAGGTGTACCTGGGAGTGTCAGAGGTGCACCTGGGAGTGTGAGAGGTGTACCTGGGAGGGTCAGGAAGTGTACCTGGGAGTGTCAGAGGTATACCTGGGCGTATCAGAGGGTGTGCCTGGGAGTGTCAGAGGTGTGTACCTGGGAGTGTCAGAGGTGTACCTGGGAGGGTCAGAGGTGTACCTGGGAGTGTCAGAGGTGTTCCTGAGAGTGTCAGAGGCGTACCTGGGATTGTCAGTGGTGTACCTGGGAGTATCATTGGTGTACCTGGGAGTGTCAGAGGTGTACCTGGAAGTGTCAGGAGTGTGCCTGGAAGTGTCAGAGGTGTACCTGGGAGTGCCTCAGGTGTACCTGGGATTGTCAGAGGTGTACCTGGGAGTGTCAGCGGTGTAACTGGGAGTGTCAGGGGTGTACCTGGGGTGACAGCGGGGTGTGCTCAGGTGTCAGAGGTGTGCCTGGGGTGTCTGGGGTGTGCCTGGGGGTGACTGGTGTACCTGGAAGTGTCTGAGGTTACATGGAGTGTCAGAGGTGTATCTGGCAGTGTCAGCGGTGTACCGGGGAGTCTCCGCGGTGTACCGTGGAGTGTCAGAGGTGTACCTTGGAGTGTCAGAGGTGTGCCTGGGAGTGTCAGAGGTGCACTTGTGAGTGTCACAGGTGCACCTGGGAGTGTCTGAGGTGTACCTGGGAGTGTCTGAGCTGTACCTGGGAGTGTCTGAGGTGTACCTGGCAGTGTCTGAGGTGTACCTGGCAGTGTCAGAGGAGTACCTGGGAGTGTCACGGGTGTACCTGGGAATGTCAGAGGTTTACCTGGGAGTGTCAGAGGTGTACTTGGTAGTGCCAGAGATGTACCTGGGAGTGTCTGAGATGTACAGGGCAGTGTCTGAGGTGTACCTGGCAGTGTCAGCGGTGTACCTGGGAGTGTCAGCAGTGTACCTGGGAGTATCATTGGTGTACCTTGAAGTGTCAGGGGTGTACCTGGGAGTGTCAGAGGTGTACCGGGGAGTGTCAGAGGAGTAACTGGGAGTGTCAGAGGAGTACCTGGGAGTGTCAGAGGTGTACCTGGGGTGTCAGAGGAGTACCTGGGATGGGTTTCAGGAGTGTCAGAGATGTACCTGGGGAGTGTCTGAGGTGTGCCTGGGGTGTCTGGGGTGTGCCTGGGAGTGTCTGGGGTGTGCCTGGGAGCGTCAGGGAGAACCAGGGAGTGTAGAGGTGTACCTGGGAGTGTCAGAGGTGTACCAGGGAGTGTCAGAGGAGTACCTAGGAGTGTCAGAGGTGTACCTGGGAGTGTCAGAGGTGTACCTTGGAATGTCGAAGGTGTACCTGGGAGTGTAAGAGGTGCACCTGGGAGTGTCAGAGGAGTACCTGGGAGTGTCAGAGGTGTACCAGGGAGTGTCAGAGGTGAACCAGGGAGTGTTAGAGGTGAACCAGGGAGTGTCTGAGGTGTACCTGGGAGTATCGGAGGTGTACCTGGGAGTATCGGAGGTGTACCTGGGAGTGTCAGAGGTGTACCTGGTAGTGTCATTGGTGTACCTGAGAGTGTCAGAGGTGTATCCTGAAGTGTCAGAGGTGTACCTGGGAGTATCAGAGGTGTACCTGGGAGGTGTCAGAGGTGTGCCTGGGGTGACAGAGGTGTACCTGAGGTCAGCGGTGTGCCTGGGGTATCATTGGTGTACCTGGAAGTGTCAGGGTGTACCTGGAAGTGTCAGTGGTGTACCTGGGTGTGTCATTGGTTTACCTGGGGTGTCAGAGGTGTACCAGGGGGTGTCAGAGGTGTACCTGGGAGTGTCATTGGTGTACCTGGGAGTGTCAAGGTGTACCTGGAAGTGTCAGGGGTGTACCTGGAAGTGTCAGAGGTGTGCCTGGGATTGTCTGAGGGTGTACCTGGGATTGTCAGAGGTGTACCTGGGAGTGTCAGGGTGTAACTGGGAGTGTCAGGGGGTGTACCTGGGGTGACAGCGGTGTGCCTGGGAGTGTCAGAGGTGTACCTGGGAGTGTCTGAGGTGTGCCTGGGGAGTGTTCTGAGGTGTGCCTGGAAGTGTCTGAGGTGTACATGGAATGTCTGAGGTGTATCTTGCAGTGTCATCCTGGGAAGTTGTCAGAGGTGTACCTAGTGTCAGAGAATACCTGGGAGTGTCAGAGGTATACCTGGGCGTATCAGAGGTGTACCTGGGGTGTCAGAGTGTACCTGGGAGTGTCAGAGGTGTACCTGGGAGGTCAGAGGTGTGCACCTGGGAGTGTCAGAGGTATACCTGGGCGTATCAGAGGTGTACCTGGGAGTGTCAGAGGTGTACCTGGGAGTGTCAGAGGTGTGCCTGGGAGGGTCAGAGGTGTGCCGAGTGTCAGAGGTGTTCCTGAGAGTGTCAGAGGCGTACCTGGGATTGTCAGTGGTGTAACTGGGAGTGTCATTGGTGTACCTGGGGGTGTCAGAGGTGTACCTGGAAGTGTCAGGGGTGTGCCTGGAGTGTCAGGGTGTACCTGGGGAGTGCCTCAGGTGTACCTGGGATTGTCAGAGGTGTACCTGGGAGTGTCAGGGTGTAACTGGGAGTGTCAGGGGTGTACCTGGGAGTGACAGCGGTGTATCTGGGTGTCAGGGGTGTACCTGGGGTGTCTGAGGTGTACCTGGGTGTCTGAGGTGTACCTGGAAGTATCTGGGGTGCACATGGAGTGTCAGAGGTGTATCTGGTAGTGTCAGCGGTGTACATGGGGTGTCCGCGGTGTACCTGGAGTGTCAGAGGTGTGCCTTGGGTGTCAGAGGTGTGCCTGGGGGTGTCTGGGGTGTGCCTGGGGTGTCTGAGCTGTACCTGGGAGTGTGCAGGTGTGGCAGTGTCTGAGATGTACCTGCCAGTGTCAGAGGAGTACCTTGGAGTGTCACGGGTGTACCTGGGAATGTCAGAGGTTTACAGTGTCAGAGGTGTACTTGGTAGTGTCAGAGATGTACCTGGGAGTTGTCTGAGATGTACAGGGCAGTGTCTGAGGTGCACCAGTGTCATGTGTCCCTGGGAGTGTCAGCGGTGCTGGATATCATTGGTGTACCTGGAAGGGTCAGGGTGTACCTGGGGTGTCAGAGGTGTGCCAGGGGAGTGTCAGGGGTAACTGGGAGTGTCAGAGGAGTACCTGGGAGTGTCAGAGGAGTACCTGGGAGTGTCAGAGGTGTACCTGGGAGTGACAGCGGTGTACCTGGGAGTGTCAGAGGTGTACCTGGGGTGTCTGAGGTGCCTGGGAGTGTCTGGGGTGTACCTGGAAGTCTCTGGGGTGTGG